>NC_138242.1:32687943-32705443 GCF_964197995.2 Scardinius erythrophthalmus | reverse complement strand
ATTTGCATTTACTTTCATGTAAATCTCCCAGAAACCCACCGAGTATTTGCATGTAAACGTCCTGAACATTATAAACTCAACATCTGCCGCCTGATATTTACATGAACGTGTGTTTAACGTCACGTGACATTAACACACCGCCGATCCGTCACGGTCAGATGAGGACACTGCATTAAAATGGACATTTCGCTCAATTCTCAATCTTAAATGGTTTCTTGTGTTCACAGAGTTTGTTGCAATGCATTCTGGGATTGCATATTCTGTGAAGGACATATGATGCTGCCAAAACGTCTGACTATCGCCTCACATCACAGGGTTTCAGAGATGTGGTTTGAGACACAGTTTTCTGCTGATGTTGCAGTGATTTATCATACTCACATGTATAGAAAGACATCGTTAGCGTAGCCGTCAGTTTAGATCCGCAGCCGTCAGTTTTCCTCACCAGGCTTCAGAGATCTGTAATTGGACACGATTATCTTCAGGCGGTTCAGTCGCACTGCATTAGTGCTGTTCACTTCCTGTGGCACTTCCTGTTCCTGTTTTTTTAAAGCTCCATGTTTACTGGACAATTTATCTCACAATGTTGTGATCATATATCAGTATCACTATAAAATGTTGTTATTATTATTATTATTATTATTATTAATAAATAAAAATAAGTAACGGAATAAGCAATATTGGTATTGTAATATTTCAATATAAAATGTAATATAAAAATATATATTATTAATACTATTATATTACAGTAAAAATGTAAAATTGCAAAATCAAGCTTTTATTTTGGTGGAAAACCTCAGGGGGCTTTAAAGCTTCTTAATTATCATGTCATCTAATTAAATGAATCTAACATTTGATATTTGCACTAAGCCATAATGCAATATATACTTTTGAAGGTTATTTAGGCCATATGCAGTTTAAATACTAAATATGTAAAGTTTGATATTTTTATAAGTCTTGCGTTATTGAAACACTCTGAAAGAGAGCTCTGTAAAGTGATGTTTGATGCGCCTGGAGTAAATGTGTGTCTGTGCAAAACACCTTTTTATTGTGTGTGTTTGCTCAAGTATTTGCTAAGCCGTTGCTAATGTGTTCTGAGTGGATACTAGATCGACAAACAAAACTTTGAGACGTTTAAACCCTTGAGATGTCCAGATGGATGCTAATGAAAGAGGAGCCCGTGTAAACAGACTGAAGACGTGTGTGTGTGTGTGTGTGTGTGTGTGTGTGTGTGTGTGTGTGTGTGTGTGTGTGTGTGTGTGTGTGTGTGTGTGTGTGTGTGTGTACGAGAGAGGCAACAGATCGCTATCATGAATCAGCGCTGTTAGCGGGAGGAAACGGATTTCATCTTTGGATGAGCTCTTAAAGTTGATAATGTTGTTGTGTGATCATGAAGAAGCTCCAGCTCTTCTCTATATCAGAGTCAGTGTTCCTGAACTCCTGAAACGCCTCCACTGTATCTCGAGTTTCTTCCGGGAACGAACACGTCACAATATTCCTCATTATAATAATTAATGCGCAGAATAAAGGGGCGGGGCCTGGGTGAGTTAGTAGTGTGTTAAACTGGCGGTTATGGTAAGGGGCGGGACATTTCCCAAACACACTCGAAGCACTCAACCAATCACAACACACTGCTCCAGCCGACCAATCAGAGCACAGTGTGCTTTTCAGAAGGAGGGGCTTCATAGAGACAGGAAGTAAACAGAGCGTTACTGACAGACTGGGAAGAGAGGAGCCGCAACAATGGAGAATATGAGGAGAATAATCAACATTACAGCAGGAAAACCTGTTCTAGTAGAGCCTGAAAACATCAAGACTAGGAATAAAATGGCCTCTTTAATACACAGTTTCAAAAGAGAGTCAGCTGGTCATTATCGTAACATAAACCCCAAAGTGGTTTTGTGCTTCACATCACCCTATTAAGTTTATTTAGCACTATATTACATTATTATTATATTTTTATTATCCCCTTATATAAACACCATTTATGTGCATCTCCTTGTAAAATCTGATTTGAAATGCTTCTGCTTTGTTGTCCTGAATCTAAAGCAAATCATTTGTCACTCTTGTCTTGTAAGTTTTATGGATATTTTTGTAACTTCTCAAATCTAATCCCGCATCAGCGGCTCCGCTGGGTCCAGTGAAACAGAGGAAGACGCTGTGGATGTGAAGGCTTGAAGTGAAGGTTATGCTCATTTGTGAGGGAGCGAGAGCTCAATTAGGCCTGGAGGGAGATGTCGACCGTCGCTCTCGGTGTTTTTATGTGCTAATGAGAAACCCTGGACCATTCCCGCTCTAATACACACTTTGGAGATGGACGATCAATTAACTTTTGATGAAAAGTGTTTTATTTCTCCTCTTCAGTGTGTAAAGTTATACTAAAGCTGAGCCAAACAGCTTTTCTCAACTCCGTCCCTCATTGGTCAGTCAAACACGTAGTCCTGCCCCCAAACTCCTCTCATTGGTTGACTCAGAAGATCTGAGCCAGTAGAAACTGCAGAAGCTTTGAGATATTTTTGGAGGCTGTTGTGAAGTTATAATATCTTTAGAAAGCAGATAAGATTGTTTAGCTTGTATTTGTCTTGAGTGATTACAGCAATATACATATCTTGTAAACATCTGATCTTCACTAGTCAAATATCAACAGGTCATGTGACCCATGACAACCAATCACTGAATGAAACCTGAGCTCATTTGAATACAGATGGATGAATGTTCATTGAACAGACCACCATCTGCTGTTCGCCTACAGAAGAGGAGAGAGAGAGAGAGAAGGAGAGACGGAGAGAGAGAGAGAGAGAGAGAGAGAGAAGGAGAGACGGAGAGAGAGAGAGAGAGAGAGAGAGAGAAGGAGAGACGGAGAGAGAGAGAGAGAGAGGGAGAGAGAGAGAGAGAGAGAGAGAGAGAGAGAGGGGGAGAGAGAGCATCTTACTGCACTCCTCCTTACTATCAGAAGTTATTGCTATTACCATGTTTTTAAACATGATACTATGGTAATAATAGTACATGTAAATGCCATGGTGCTTGAATATTGCAATATCATACAATATTTCTTTGTAAGGATCTTCCCAGTGCAGATCTCAGATCTCAGATCAGCTGATCCATATGGCTGTGCTAGTATTTACTGGAATAAGGGATTTTTCACTGGAATTATGGGTGATTTTCCCCCAGCATTTTGTTGGTATTAATGTTAACTAAAATAGGAGTGATTTTCGCTGTAATTTTTGCTGTTATCATTGGTGATTTTCTCCAGAATTATAAGTGTTTTTCAATGGAATTACGTTCATTTTTGTTGGTATTAATGTTGATTTTTCACTGCACCTACGAGTAATGTTTGCACCGGAATTATTGGTTATTTTTCACTAAAATAGGGGTGAATTTTCAAATTGTTGATGATATTTATGTCTAGCTCTTTCTAATTTCATTTTAAGTAGCATTGGTTGATATTCAGTCATCATGGCATCATATCACCTCAGTGAAACCCTTCCGCTCCAGGATTATATTAGCATGTTGGACTGATGTAACGGTGATTTTTCATCATATTATAGATGCTGACAGGATCAAGATGCTCAAAGCTCAATTATTTGATGTCCACAGTGAACACATGACTTCATTTGTTGATTACAGCGTGAGGTAATCATCATCATCATCAGTAATCAGCAGCATAACCATCATTAATGAGTGAGACTCTCCTGCCCTCTAGTGTTGAGCTCATGAACACACACACACACACTTCTGCTACACTAGTATACATCAGTGTTTAAGAGTGTGCTTCAAATAATCATTCTCCGTCACTTGGACTATACTCTGGTTTTGTATCTGTTTTTATCGGCCTTTATAATATTGCAAAGCTTGTTTTATATAATAAAAATTGGTATATATAAATATTATTATTGTTATTATTATTTTCCCAGAGTTTCTTATCTATTTACACATTCTAGGAAGTTTTACTTTGCCATTATTTCCTTTGGCTGCTTGTTTTTCTTTCTCTTTTTTTCATTTTTGGAACAACGTGTGTTGTAAAAAGCACTATACAAATAACTGAAATGGATTAACCTCTATTTTAAGCCAAGGTTAAGCAATGTTTCACACTTGTAATCCTGGCATTACTTTTAACACAATTAATAAGGTGAAATATAAACTGCAGGATTACTTTAACCCTGGGTTAAATACGGTCTTAAATTAGCAACTTAAAGGTAAAAAAAAAATAAAGAGTGATGATTAAGAGAATCATCTGAAGGATCATGTGACTGGAGTAATGATGCTGAAAATTCACAGGAATAAATTACACTTTACTCACATAGAAAACAGTTATTTTAAACTCTAATAATATTTCACAATATTACTGCATTGCCTGTATTTAAAAAAATTAGTGCAGCCGTGGTGAGCAGAAAATAATTAGTTCAAAATCAATAAAAATACAATCCATCCATCATTCAAACTTCTGACCGTACATATCAGATGATTCTCCAACAGAGCATCTGGTCTAAGGAGGAGTCACATTTCTCTCTGGTTTATAGCCATATTAAAACCTGATCTGAATACACACATTTACATTCTTCTCTTTACCATCTGATCGAATGATTGAGGTTGAATTAGAATTTTGTCTTTGATTTATTTTATTTATATTAAAGACATTGCCGAGTCAGTTGTTCATTTATAAAGGTTGCTCTTGTCCACCAGGTGGCGTTGTGGCCCTCGTAATGAACAATACATGCAAACACGGAGCGGATGAACCATCCTGCTGCAGAAACATTCCTGTGTTGCTTCTAGACTTCTCAGAGAAAAATGAATATTGCTCAGTGATTAATCTTTCATAGCTCACATATATGATGTTTTAAGTGTTAAATTCCTCAGAGAAATAATAACACTCAAATGAGTCACTAGTCGTCAGTAGAGCTGCTGAGATCATGATTCTCCCACGATTCTTACTAAACAAAAAAAACATGCAACTTACTAGAAATTCTGACAAAATCTTAATTTCTGCAGTCTATTTAAAAAAAACATGTAATTAATTTTAATTAATTATTAAGACGAAAAGGGTGAGTGAATGATTCAATGACTCACTCATGAAGACTTCACTTGTTTCATTACTGGATGAATCAGCGTTTCGGAACAAATCTCTTGAATGAATGATTCAACGACTCACTCATAAAGACTTGTTTCATTACTGGATGAATCAGCATTTTTGAATGAATCTCTTGAATGAATGATTCAATGACTCACTCATGAAGACTTGTTTCATTACTGGATGAATCAGCATTTTTGAATGAATCTCTTGAATGAATGATTCAATGACTCACTCATGAAGACTTGTTTCATTACTGGATGAATCAGCGTTTCTGAACAAATCCCTTGAATGAATGATTCAATGACTCACTCATGAAGACTTGTTTCATTACTGGATGAATCAGCGTTTCTGAACAAATTTCTTAAATGAATGATTCAATGACTCACTCATAAAGACTTCACTTGTTTCATTACTGGATGAATCAGCGTTTCTGAACAAATCTCTTGAATGAATGATTCAACGACTCACTCATGAAGACTTCACTTGTTTCATTACTGGATGAATCAGCGTTTTTGAATGAATCTCTTGAATGAATGATTCAACGACTCACTCATGAAGACTTCACTTGTTTCATTACTGGGTGAATCAGTGTTTCTGAACAAATCTCTTGAATGAATGATTCAACGACTCACTCATGAAGACTTCCCTTGTTTCATTACTGGGTGAATCAGCGTTTTTGAATGAATCTCTTGAATGAATGATTCAACGACTCACTCATATTTTAACAGTCACTTGTCGCCACCTACTGGTGTAACCGTGTGATTAATACAATCATTATTTGAAATGTCAAGTTACTTTCAAACGGTGATTTACTCTATTTTGATCACAGCCGTAGACATCAGTGTTTATATCTAAACTATACTATACATTTTTATCCCAGCTTTATTTAAATTACAGAAAACTTTTTAATATATAGTTTTAGTTATCAACAACAACTCTGTAATCCACACTCACTTCTTTGATAGAGGGACAGGAATCACATCATGAGGCCTCGGGTCACAGCAGGTCATTCTGGGATTCTTTCAAATCCTTCCACATCCACTGTAATCCTCAATAAAACAGTGGGATTACCGGGATCATCAGGTGTCAGGATGGTGCAGTATGTCAGATGATGCTGATCTGGATGATGTTTGATTAGTGTTGCTGTCACTCATCCTGCACTGAATCTCCATGACTATAAACATCAGTAATGTGATGTTTGAGTGAACCTGAAAATATACAGATTTAATCAATGTGGGGGCGGGGCTTGATTTTATTCTTCATAATTTAATTGGCGGGTGAGACGTGCACAGTAAGACCAGAGACATTCATTAAAGGTACAGTTCACCCGAATTTACTCAAACACATGTCATTAAAACTCAATATGGCTTTCTTCAGTGAAACACAGAATGTTTGGTTCCCAATGTTCTTCAAAATGTTTTCTTTCTTGTTCCAGAAGAGAGAGACAATCATACAGGTGTGGAACGACATGAGGGCGAGCAAATGATTTTTGGGTGAACTGTCCCTTTAAGAATATGAGCTGGTTCATTTTTGATGGAAAATGTTCATAAAAATATTCCAGAAAGTGAAAATCAAATTATTTTTATTTTATTTTATTTCATCGTCTTCTTTTCACAGTGACTGTTCACAATGAATTGTTTTGTATTTATTTGTTATTTACAGTTTTTTTCGATTGCTAAACGACAGTGAGCACAACTGGAGCTACATGTGCAAAACTCTAACTACAGTCTGCACTACCAACAGCCACCTGAGCTAAACAGTTCACATCACCTGCAAAACTCACTCCAAGCAACACAACTCTTAACACACGGCTCAAAACAGGCTCAGTGCAGCCAAACACTGGCACAACCCTCACTGAGATAACACACACTGTCCAAAAAACACCAGCATCAAACACCAATACAGAAAATACAAACTTTTCATCTTTACAGTTTGAACAATTTCAGTGACTTCATACAAAGTAATATTTTCTTCAAAGAAAAGAGTGACATTTTTTCACAGGATTTATTTAATTTTTTAGAACATAACAATTCTTTAAGGTAAATGAAAATTAGCAGTTTGCTTCAATAGTCTGTTGTAATTTACGGAATTACAGTAATGAGAAAAAAAAGGTAGAAACTAAAAGTACATACGAACATGTAATGTAATGTAATATAATGTAATGTAATGTAATTCGAACAAATAATTGAGGGGCTAATCCTGCCTCTCTCTAGCATCAGGCCACAGGTTTTCATCAACATCACATCTAATATTCTCTCTTGCCATGCACCTGGGGAAGAACCTTCTGGAGTGCCTTATCCATCCCTGGCAGTCGTGTCCTCACATCCGGCACACATGGCTTCCAAAAGAGACCTTTGGTCATGTGGGTGGTGACCAAACACTTTCCACCTCCACCCATACAGAAAAACAATATATTGAAATATATATATGTGGCATATATTCCAAATACATTGAAATATATTTGCATTGTTGGTCACTTATATTTATCATTTTGAAATATATTCTGAAATATAACAAAAATATATGATGTTACAGTAAGTGTGAAATATATTTACATATATTTAACTAAAATATATTTATTGGGCCAATTTCGAATATTTGCATATATTCCAAAAATATATTTCAAATATTTATTTTGTGTATGGGAGCCTTTCAGCTGAGATTGCAGTCAGCAGTGTTTGAAAGGCACAAGGCTGAAATCTATCCTGTTTTGAATGTGTGGTTCACAGTTTTGACAGCAGTGTGTTAGCATTTGAACAAAGTGCTGTAAATCCACAGTGTTGTGCAGGTTGTGGTTAAAGTCATGGGATAAGTGTGTAGAGTTTTGAAAACTGTGTTCAAGCAATGAAAAACGAACTATAGTTTGGTCCACATGAACTTCTGCTGTGCAGACTGGAGTTAGAGTTTTGCACATGTGACTCCAGTTGTGCCCACTGTTGTTTAGCAATCGAAAAAAACTGTAAATATTATTTTAAACTTTATCTAGTCCACAAGAAGATTCCCATGATTCCTGGAATATGTTTTATTTTAGTTCATCCGGATAATAATCCTGCATGTTGACTGTCAACGGAATTTTTTTCTTAATAATACTTAATAACAATAATATAATATAATACAGATTCATAATTTAGAATCCTTTTATGTAGTTGTTTCATTATTATTTGTGTCTGGTCAGAATGTATGTCTTCTTCTCAGTGACTGTTCTCCATGCATTAAAAAAAAAAATATCATAGAATTTTTTTGGGAACATTCAAATGTATGTCCTGAGGTTTTTTCTCGTCTGTTTTATATTTATTTGTTCTACCGTGTGTATTATTTAAGCAGGACTTCAGCGATTTGGGTCTCGGAGCACTTTGTTGGGATTATATAACCAGACATACTGAAGATGAAAATATACAGATGTAGTGTGTGTGTGTGTGTGTGTGTCTGTGAGTGCATGTAAGTGTGTGTGCGTGCGTGCGTGTGTGTGTGTGTGTGTGTGTGTGTGTGTGTGTGTGTGTGTGTGTGTGTGTGTGTGTGTGTGTGTGTGTGTGTGTGTGTGTGTGTGTGTGTGTGTGTGTGTGTGTGTGTGTGTGTGTGAGTGTATGTGAAGAGTGTGTGTGTGTGTGTGAGTGCATGTAAGTGTGTGTGCGTGTGTGTGTGAGTGTATGTGAAGAGTGTGTGTGTGTGTGTGTGTGAGTGTATATGAGAGTGTGTGTGTGTGTGTGTGTGTGTATGTGTGGACATGTTTTTCTACACCGGTGGGGACTTAAACCTGAATGCACACAGACTTATGGGGACTCGTGTCACCGTGGGGACCTAAATTGAGGTCCCCATGGGTACAAAAGCTTATAAATCATACAGAATTAGTTTTTTTGAAAATGTAAAAATGCAGAATGTCTCCTGTGATGGGTAGGTTTAGGGATAGGGGCAGTGTAAGGGGATAGAATATACAGTTTGTACAGTATAAAAACCATTACGTCTATGGAGAGTCCTCACAAAGATAGTGCACCAGACGTGTGTGTGTGTGTGTGCGTGTGTGCGCGTGTGTGTGTGAGTGTACGTGAGAGTGTGTGTGTGTGTGTAGCATCTGAATCTTAGAGTGTATTAGTCCTGTAAAGTGGACAGAAGCGTAATGAATTGCAGTCAAATCCCTCGTCCTGACTCTTAATCTGCACATGTGTGTGTTCAGCGTGTTCATCTGTGTGTTTAGATGCTGCCGTCGGGATTATGTGTTTTCAGGACAAGGCTTTTAGTAGGTATTGTTATGTATGCATTCGTTCATACAGTCACAATAGCTGTTTCCGTTTGTTCCCTGCCATAACTTAATATCTGCATATTCATATCAGTCTACCAGACCACGATTCAGACGCAGCAGGAATGCTTTTTTACTTCCACAATACAACACATTTCCAAGTGGAACAAAAACTCTGTGAGGGAATAACAGATCTTGATCATTGATTAGACGGTGAAAAGTGGCGGTGGTTAATTAATAAGATGTTCTGATGAGGTCAGTCAGAGAACAGGGAGACGTGATACTTGAGAATATCGATGAATGTGTCAGTTATGAATTCATATTGATTTTCCTCATCGTCATAGATTGTTATTGTACACATTTGTTTGATTTCTAGTCAAATCTGCATTGTGTTTATGTATGTTACCTTTAAATCGGATGATTAAAACGTGTTTCTGCATTCGTCCCTCACTGTATGCACTCTATACGATAAGAAGAAGATGTTTGTGCTCTTTTTCCACACACACACACACACACACACACACACACACAGATGGCATTAGTGGACCTGTAATCCGTGTGTGGTTTCTCTGGTCCGAACACAGCTGGGATTACAGAGCGTCTCTGTCTCCGTGTGTGTGTCGGTGTGTGTGTTCCTCTGTTCAATGAGGAGAATCTGCTGTCCGTCTCTCAGTCTGTTGTTTCTCTTGGTCCTGTTTGATTCTGTTCTCAGATCCAGGTAAGAGTGTGAGATTCACACATCAGTGTGTGTGAGATTAACTCACAGATGGTGTAAATCTGATGCTTCTGAAAGGTCAGAGTCAGGATTTGTGTGTTTATCTGATGTTGTGTGACTTTACTGGTCATATATAGTGGATGTACTGGGATCTTTATGATTGTACAGATTTGTCAAAAATGTAAAAAAAGTTGTTATTTTGCCCGACTTCAATATCATGTGATGTGTATGTTTTGCTTTACTATAATATCTAATCATTAGGGATGCACAATATATATCAGCCACCATATCGGTATCAGCCGACAGACGTATGTTCATTTTTAATGTTATAGTTATCGGTATGAATTATTGGTTGTCATTATCTGCCAAAATGTTCATATCAGTGCATCACTACTAAGTGTGCATCTTTACTTTTTCAGAATGTGTTTTCGTCATGTAGCCGCACACACACCACCACACGGTGTTCGTAATCAGGCTTAATTTTGCTGGCAGATGATAGTTGTTCACTTAACTAGGATTCCCATGATTCATTAGTATGCTTTACTTCCACCAGATCAGGCGGTCGCACTAAAACATTTGCAACCAAAAATTATATTTTTGCTGAGATCGCCACTGGCATGTTATGGTTAAAAATTGCGTGGCTTTTTAGTGAATTATATACATTTATTTCTAATAACATTCCACTGTGTATTTGCAATTTAGAAAATATGCATAATAACTAATAAGCAGATTTCTTTATGTGTGGTCATTAAACAACAGCATTGATGGAGACCAGATACTTTGTTCATGAAGTTGTTTATAAGGATGCATGTAAGTGAATCTCTCTCTCTCTCTCTCTCTCTCTCTCTCTCTCTCTCTCTCTCTCTCTCTCTCTCTCTCTCTCTCTCTCTCTCTCTCTCGCTCTCTCGCTCTCTCTCTCACAGGTGTGTGTTTCCTGTGTTTGGTGGATGTGGTTCCTGTAAAGAATGAAGATGGCGTGGTGATCATGTTTATTCTGAATTTTGAGGTCATGCCGGACGATAAACTGCACGACCCGCAGGATCTCAATCACAAGCTGCCTCTGCTGTGGCGCCACTCCAGTACGTCATGCGCTCTCTTTCATTAAACGCTTCATCTGTGAACATCCCTTTAAATCATTACCTTAATTAGCACAGATCATGAGAAAAAGGACCATTTACACAAACTAAGCTGCAAAGGGCCCAATCAGAAATATATATACTGTATTTTCTTTCTTTCATTTTAATATCCTTTATCACGAGTGACTGTAATGGAAAGGTCATGCAAATTCAGCTCATTAACATATGACCGCCCTCATTTAAATATTACGGTAACACTTTACAGTAAGGTTCACATTAGTTTACATTAACTACCTTAACATGGACTAAGAATGAACAATACTTCTACCGCATTTATTAATCTTAGTTCATATTAATTTCAACACTTACTAATACGTTATTAAAATCAAAGGTTGTATTTGTTAACATTAATGCACTGTGAACTAACATGAACAAACAATGAACAGCTGTATTTTTATTAACCAACATTATCAAAAATAGATAAATATTGTAACAAATGTATTGCTCGTTGTTAGTTCATGTTAGTAAATACATTAATGTTAACTAATGAACCTTATTGTAAAGTGTTACCAATATTACTAACTTAACTAACCAATATTACCAGTCTTCAGCTGGGTTTTTGTAACATATTTCACATGCAAAAATGTTAGCCAGTCACAAAAGAGATAATTTACATAATAAAAACCATATTAAAACCTGCATGTGTGGTAAATGGTCATAAAAAGTCTTGACTTGAGTCTAATGTCTTGACGTTTTCTCTGTGTGTTTGTCTACTTTAAACTTAAAAAAAGATTGTCTTTCTCATTAAACGTCATTTAAATAAACGAATATTTGATTTTTATAAGCCCAAATATTCGAATACAATATTTTTGAAAAATGCCCAACCCTAATGAAATCCTGCCTGTGTGGAAAATATTCATAAAAGATGTAAAAAAAACTAAATTGTCTTGACGTTTCCTCTGTGTGTTTGTCTGTCGCAGATCGAGCTCGAGGCATCCGTTTACGCCTCCCCCTCCTGAACTCCCGGAACAACAGTAAATCTTCTCTGCGGGAGGATCCCGAGACGGGCCGAGGAACGGGTTTCTCCAGCAGCTCCGGCCGACAGAGCCCCGAATCCCTGGCGCTGGGAGAACTCCTCTCGCTGCCAGAACACAAGCGTCCCTGTGTGGCCACCGGCTCCACCCGCTCCACCGGCCTCGTGACCCCACCGTCCTCTCGTAACCTGTTGGGCAGTGACCCCTCGTCTCCTCCTCCGGCCCCCCCGCACCCCATCACACTGCCTCTGGGTCAGTCCTCGCCTCGACCGCACCGGCTCGACCTGGACGCCACGGTGTCCAACTGCAGCCTGAGCAACAGCCGCTCGCGCGAGAGCTTTCACAGCATGCGTCGCGCGTCTTCAGTGGACGATATCGAGTCCATGCGGCCGGAATGGGAGCGGAAACACCGAACCCGACC
The DNA here is from genome assembly GCF_964197995.2 of Scardinius erythrophthalmus. Taxonomy (NCBI): domain Eukaryota; kingdom Metazoa; phylum Chordata; class Actinopteri; order Cypriniformes; family Leuciscidae; genus Scardinius; species Scardinius erythrophthalmus. The sequence continues at coordinate 32,692,895 of NC_138242.1, read as the reverse complement.
CATATGCAGCAGCACGGGTGAGAAAACTGAGCTGGAAATGCACGAAATTAAAATTGATATTAAAAGTCCCCTTGTAGTCAATCATTTTATACCTTAAAACTCACCAAAATTACACATTTAAACGTTTTTGCCTCAAAATAAAATTTGTCATGCCTTAAAATATCTTGAATGTAACTCGACACCCTCGCCTCATTTAGTATGCGCAGTTCTATGAATATGCAAATGAGCCCCGCCTCCACTCACTCACTCAGCTCAGAGATCCACTGGTTGACGATCACACGTTGATCTGATTGGTTACAAGGTAGTTTGTGACGTCAGAAACACCAGCGATTTCAAAGCGTGTTTTTGAGACTGTCTTTGGTTCACTGCAGTTTTAAGGAGGAAATACTCAGCAATGCTGTCGACTTATGAATTTACACATGGTTTGAGCATATTAAAAACACCACATAGACGCATAAACAACATTAAAAGCTGGATTTTCACCACAGGGGGACTTTCTATTCATGAGAGAATCCTGAAAAATTAAATGTATCACAGTTTTCAACGTTGATAATAATCACAAATGTTTCTTGAGCATTAAATCATCATATTAGAATGATTTCTGAAGGATCATGTGACACTGAAGACTGGAGTAATGATGCTGAAAATTCAGCTTTGATCACAGGAATAAATGACACTTTTATACTAAAGTTTTTTTTGTGATCAAAGATGAATTTTCAGCATCATTACTCTAGCATTAACATTAGCAAATAGAAGAGACTTGCAATTACAATTGCAAAAACCTTAATATCGTTCCAATCCCAAACGGTAGTGCACATACAGTGTGATTTGCTAATAAAATACTGTAAAATGTCGTGAGTATTTCCTTTCAACACCCTGTTTCTTTCCTCAGGCGCCGTGAACAACAAGTCCAGCATCCTGAACTCTACCTCTGACTCAGATCTCATGCGTTACCGCGCTATCAGTAAAATCCCCCAGATCACGCTCAACTTCGTGGACTTTAAACCGGACCCGCTCATCTCCCTCCCGCCCGGAGAAATGGACATCATCGCTCCCTGCAAACTCATCGACCGCACACACAACGTCACAGAAAAAGTCACTCAGGTAAAACAGTTCTGCTCTTTATCCTAAAGCTGAAGAATGCCAGGTCATGAATTAATTAAAGGGGTCATCGGATGCAAAATTCACTTTTATATGGCGTTTGCTTATTAATGTGTCTTTGCAGTGTGTGGACACAACCACCATACAATGATAAAAATCCAGTCACTCCTATATCATATTGCTCATGCTCCGCCCACGACCACTGACGGACTGTCCTGTATTAGCATATTTCCCATATTAGCATATTTCCCGTATTAGCATATTTCCTGTATTAGCATATTTCCGCCCTCAGCCATTTGTATTCTGTCCGCCAAGGCATCACTTTAGTGTCTTGTGTCGACACGCCCCATTGAGAGGGGGAGGGGCTCATTATCATTTAAAGGGACATGCACCGATACGGGTCGCTGTGAACAGAGCTGTTTTTGAGGAGGTAAAAAGTTTTTTTACACAAACATTGAGGAATTTTTACCAAAGTATGTTACAAGCTTTACTTGAAGACCCTCAAGAATCATCCCAACTTGTGGAAAATGTGCGTCCGATGACCCCTTTAAAACTACAAAGCTGGAGGATTTGACTTCAGAATCAATAGTGATGTTTTTAGCGTTGGCTGTCTCTGTGTGTTTTGGGTTTTGAGACCGAGATCGAGATCGAGATGTTTGTTCTTCTGCTCTAAATGAGACGGCTCTTCTTTGGCTTCACATGATGGCAAGAAAAACATCATCATGAGATTTTGGCGGCCTAGATTGCCTTTTGATCAAAGACAGTTTGTAAAGGAAGCTGTTGATGTTGGTCTTGATGTGATTGGCCATTTTGTGGGTTTATCTGGCAAAGTTGAACTCATATATCATTCTGTGTTTGAAGATGCAGTGATTAACCTTTACTGACTTTGACAACATACACTCTTATGAAAAATAAGTGTTTGAAAAGTAAGTGTTTGGAGACTCTCTGTCTTCTGTGGGACACAAATCCAGATGTTTTTCGATGCCATGAAGTCTGGATGAGTGCAAGACATCTATAAAAGTATCAACAAACTTAAAATCATCATTGATCCAGCTATTAAAATTACATCACGTGGTCCTCGGTCATTTTTAACTCCTTTCTGATCTCTGAACCCAATAGGTAGTTTTCTTTTCAAAACGGATTTTAATTTTTGAGAACTCCTACAGTTTGTAAATTAAAAGGAAGTAAATTTTTAACAAAAATTTATTTTAGTTGGTAAAAATCAAAATGAATCAAATTACAGTTCTCGCTTCCAGAAGTTTATTATTTTTATTCAGAATTTCTACTTGATATTTTAGAGCCAGGCATAACTTGTAAAATGTATATTCATTATAAAAATGCTCATGGCGTTTTAAATACTTTTTTTTAAATTACATTTTTTTTTTCAGGTCTAGCCATCACAACTTTAAAATCAGGCTTCCTCACAAATCCAGGTTTTCCAAAACTTGGTCCTTCAAAGGAAACAGTTTAGAATAACAATATCTTAATTTTTTTTCGCTTATTTTCATGATTGTTTGTCTGATTTTAAGTCATCCTGTTTGAGAACTGCTGCACTTTTATTATTTAACAAAGAACCTTGAGTGTAATGAAAGTCAGTTTCCAGATAAAGTTGTCGTCTGGAATGTATTTCTGTGTAAAGTGTTAAAAAGCACTGCGTTCGAGGTAAAGCTGTAATGCACCGACTCCCTGGGAAACGACCCCATGACCTTGATGTTTGATGAATGACGCTGGATAGTAAACTCAGTAACTTCCGTGTCTGACCTCCTGCGCTTCATTCAGTCTTCATTAGAGAAGAGTTAAACGCTCATCTTTCCCCCCGGCGGACGTAACTGGGTTAATTTAATACTCAGGACGCGTGACGCCCATGTGCTGATGCTCATCTCTGGCTGATTAGATGAAAGAGGGCGGCTGGGATTGACGCTTCGTGATGAAACCATGACAGATGAGCATGTGCTTCTCAGAGCCTCACGGTCCTGCACACATGGTCACATGATCTGTGCATCTCCTTATGTTTCAGTAATGCAGCAGATCATCAGGTCATGTGACATCCAGTTGTTTCATATGAAGCATATTCAATACATCCATGTTTAATGCAAGTTCAATTCTATCAACAGCATTGGAGACATAATGATAATAACCACCATAAATTGTTATGCATTTTTTAATTAATCTTTTAAAATAATTTTAATTATTTGTTAATTAATTTTTCCATGCAAAAATGTATGCACAACTAATTTTAATAATTTCTTACTTAATTATTTTATAAATAATTGAGTTATTTTAACGGCAAAGAAAATAATTACATTACTAAATTATTTTTATGCCTATTTTTGCTCATTATTTTTTAAACTAATTATAACATCTTTTCATGAATTGTTCCTTACAATAATATGTTATTTGTACTGCAAAGTGTTTAAATTGAGAAAATAATTTAATGGAGAATTATTTATTTTTTTTATGTGCATTTTTGTTTTTTAATAATAACACTTTAATTCTTCCATACAAAAATGCTACAAAGTGTTTAAATTATCCATCTAGGACTTCAGGTGTTTGTCATTGATGCACTTCCTGTGGGCGGAGTTTTCTAGCTTATATCCTGAATCATTTCACCTTTTAGAGGATATTTATTATTTAATACCTCGTCTTGAACTTGATTTAGATTAATAAGCATCAGATTGTGGGCAACCGTTATCATCCCTTCATCATAAACTGCTCTTTTTGTTGTAAGCTGTTGTCATCATGATGCTGATGACTTTAATTAGAGCGATTAGATAATCTCTAATCAGCGTGTGTGTGTGTGAGTGTGTGTGAGTGTGTGTGTGTGTGTGTGTGTGTGTGTGTGTGTGTGTGTGTGTGTGTGTGTGTGTGTGTGTCAGCGAGCGTTCGGCGTGTCACTTCCTGTCCCGTCCACCACAGATAAAGCATAATGAAGCTGTTTCTAATTTGTCCACAGCAGGATTTAAGGAAGAATTCACTGTTGATTGCCGCAGTGAGTCTGAGATGAGATGAGTTTGTGTGTGACTGTGCATGTGTGTGTGTGTGTGTGTGTGTGTGTGTGTGTGTTGTGCTTTGAGCTTTTGTGCGCTGGATGAGCTACTCTACCTGTCGGGAGTTTGGATGCACCTGCTGTTCATTATGACGAGTTGCAGTAATAGTAAAAAGCATTCGTTCATAAGCTCTTCATAAGCTCTTCTTTCTCCTCAAATCAGAGAGATTCATGAGTAAACTCTAATATCTGTGATTCTGGCAAACGCAAGTGTGTCCAAACTTCTGTCAGTGTGTGTGTGTGAACTCACTCAACAGGCTGAAAGCATCAGAAACACAACACACACACTGTTAATTTACGGAGGTTATCATATAACAGCGTAAAATAACATCTATACGTGTGATTTCTTCTCCAGTAACTGCCAATATTGTGTTGTTTAGTTTGATGTGTGTGTTTCAGGTTTAAGAAATGAAATACACTGGCCAAAAAGTTCGGCATAATTCATTTATGTTGTTCTCTTTATTTGATAAAAAAAAAACCACAGTAAAAACAGTGAAATATTATTATAATGTAAATCATCTGTTCTCTATGTGAATATCTAGTAAAGTGTAATTTATTCCTGTGATCAAAGCTGAATGTCATTACTCCAGTCTTCAGTGTCACATGATCCTTCACAAATCACTCTAATATGATGATTTAATGATCATTTATGATTATTATCAGTGTTGAAAACAGTTCATATGTTTGTGGAAACCATGATACATTTTTAAGGATTCTTTAATAAATAGAAAGTTCAAAGGAACCGCATTTATTTGAAATATAGTCTTTATAAAATGTCACTTTTGATCCATTTAATGTGTCATTT
>NC_138242.1:32657943-32682943 GCF_964197995.2 Scardinius erythrophthalmus | reverse complement strand
AACATCAATAATTCTGTTATTAATTCTGACTAATGAATAGCCAAATAGTGACAAAAACATCAATAATTCTGTTATTAATTCTGACTAATGAATAGCCAAATAGTGACAATAAAAGCATAACTAATTGTTTAATTTTGACTAATTTTATGTATTTATTTTATGATGGCTAATACAAATGAACCGATGTAGATTTCTCTAAAATTAATTAACGCAGCAATCTAAATATTTTTATTTTGACAAATAGCATAACAACATGTCCACTACAGCGTTTTAAGTTGCATGACATAAAAATATGAATCTATTAATAGCATAATATACTGAATAAATGAGATTACTCTGGGAAATTAAGTGTTCTATCATGGTCCATATATACTTGATCCTGAATGAAATTTGATTTACAGTTCAGAAATCCCACATTCTCGCCTTTACTCTGTGTAACTGAATGTGGCTTGGTCATGTGTGTTGAAGTTCACTGCTTCTAATGCGAGAGTGGCTGATGTCTGCTCAGTTCTTGCTGAACTTCATCCCATCCTCGGCTGGCAGTTCAAAGCCTTTATCTTCGAGTTGCCCTCTATTAGCCGCGCTGACCTGGAGAAAACACTGCATTATTGATGGACTCTCGCCTGGAATGAAGTTTGTCACTGATATCCCGTGGAAGTCTCTCTGGATCCGTCACTCGTGTTAGTTTACTGTCCTTGTGATTTCCAGCCGTCACTTCTGGTTGTTTGCCGCGACCGCGAGGGACATTTGATGCATTAATCGAGCGCTATGAAGCGTGTCTGAGGCTTTATTTGTCTTTGGTTTCATCATGTCATCTGTCAGCATTCAATTTAGTGAACAACAAACGCCATGAAACTAGCGGGTAATGAAGCCCGATTAGCCGTGAAATCATTGAATTTAATGATGTGTGAACTTTAGGAGTGAATTACTGAGGTGGATTTAAATGCAATATTTGACACAATCACTGTTTAATCCAAAATATTGTGTTAAACAACATTATCTTATCAAATATGTATTTATTTAAACAAATTAAAAATTATAAATTGCCACACAAACACACATACATCTAAATTTACATTTATAGTCTATCTTTAAATCTGTAATTTAAAATATGCAATAATTTAAAAACATTGTGATTTAACAGCATTCATTTCATAAATGTATAAATTGTATATGTAATTTTAAAATGCTATATATACTTTTTAAATAATATATATATATATATATATTAGTGTTGTCACGATACCAAAATTATTGTTTCGATACCGATACCAAGTCAAGTATTGCGATTTCGATACTTTTTCGATACTTTTCCTGAAAAGGGAGAAACACTCCCAAATATCATTGCTGTGCTTTATTTTAAAACCGGGACAACATTCTAATCATATAACACACTAATAAATGAACATATGAACAGCAGATATATTAAACATTTGAACAAAATATGAAATATCAAAATATAAAAAATAAATTAGAGCAATGCCATTCAAGGTAATTTTTTTTTATAAATTTAGCAGCATTATCTCATTTATCATAAGAAACATAAGAGCTTTATCTTGATTCTGAACTTTGAATAAAAATATGAACAGCGATTATATTAAACATTGTTTAATATTGGTAACATATGATGAGCCTCATTGGTGATATATTTGACATGTGGGGAGAGAGTTGTGGAAGGCCTATACTTCATGTTAAACATAAATATATAGCAGCAAAGACAACGACGGCAGTGTTCACGGCAAAATAGGCTACAGAACAATTCGTTCTTGTTTGAACCAAACATCAAAATGTCATTTATTAATATGTATTCGTGTCAAAATGACATAGAAACATCTTTTCCTATTCTATTTTGCCTGGAAACTTCCAACACACTTGCGTGTCGTGAAAAATAGGCGTCGGTTCTATTTTTAACATGCACGCGTTTTCCGCGCGTCTCGAGCTGCGCCCATGGCGCGTGTGTCACACAGGCAGTTAACATGGGAGCCGAAATAAAAACGGACACGCCACGCAGCCAGTGTGTCACCGGCCTTACAAATCTGGAACGTGGTCATTCTTAGAAGTATCGATACTAATAAATTAAGGAATCGTGACGTTTTTAATTTCCGATTTACTTTTGAAGTATCGGTGCACCGTGCAACAGAGCAAGTTAGGCAACGTACTTCCGTATGTCACTCCTCGCATCATCTTTTTCAACGAGTCGTGGAGACGTGGACCACTTGTGCTCGCACATGCAGCCATCTCGCTGTAGTGTTTTGTCACATGACACTGACAGCGGCAGGTTCTTTGCTGCGTGCATCAGGAAAAAAACACAGACGTCCATAGGGAGGCGTTTTTTGTTTGTTTTTTTTTAAGTATCGATACTGATAAATTTAGGTATCGTGACGTTTTAAATTTCCGAGTATCGCGATACTTTTCAGGTATCGGTACACCGTGCAACACTAATATATATACCTCACCTTCCTCATGATCATTGATGCCCCACGAGGTGAGATCTTGCATGGTGCCCCAGCCCGAGGGAGATTGACCGTCATCTTGAACTTCTTCCATTTTCTAATAATTGCGCCAACAGTTGTTGCCTTCTCACCAAGCTGCTTGCCTATTGTCCTGTAGCCCATCCCAGCCTTGTGCAGGTCTACAATTTTATCCCAGATGTCCTTACACAGCTCTCTGGTCTTGGCCATTGTGGAGAGGTTGGAGTCTGTTTGATTGAGTGTGTGGAGAGGTGTCTTTTATACAGGTAACGAGTTCAAACAGGTGCAGTTAATACAGGTAATGAGTGGAGAACAGGAGGGCTTCTTGAAGAAAAACTAACAGGTCTGTGAGAGCCGGAATTCTTACTGGTTGGTAGGTGATCAAATACCTATGTCATGCAATAAAATGCAAATTAATTATTTAAAAATCATACAATGTGATTTTCTGGATTTTTGTTTTAGATTCCGTCTCTCACAGTTGAAGTGTACCTATGATACAAATTACAGACTTCTACATGCTTTGTAAGTGGGAAAACCTGCAAAATCGGCAGTGTATCAAATACTTGTTCTCCCCTCTATATATATATATATTAGGGGTTTGTATTACGGTTTTAGAGTCACGGGTCGGTACGGTTCGGTACCGGGGAAAAAAGGACTACTGTCTAATAAAAATAAAGAAAATAAGAACAAATAATTAACTACAAGAAACAACACAAATAAATACAATAGAGTGAAGATACACCTATTTTGGCAGGGGATTATAAAAGTTTCTTCCTTTTGGTTTGTGTTTAATTAGGCCTATTACATTTGCATTCTTTACTGTGGTAATACCTTTTTACCTGCACATCAAATTCTATTTGTGCTTGTCATTACTGTAGGCTTGGTAAGGTGCGGCAAGTTTATTTGTAAAGCGCATTTCACACACGCCGGTGATTTTAGTTTAAGTCACTCTTCAGACCTTTTACAACAAGTATCAGTTGCTTTGAACATCAGGAGAAAACATGAAGATATTAGGAAAAAAAACTAATATATATATATATATATAGACTTCAATGATCTGAATCTTGTGACGATTCAAATGAATCGATGAATCATTCGCTAATTTATCAGACTTCTTACTACTACATGGTAGCTTCATGAAGTTTACGAACACTTTTAATGATTGTATGTCTGGCTTAAAGAGCTAATACTGCAGTTAATCTAATTTTATTTGCTCTAATAGTACAGTGATTTAGTCACTGAGCCTCCTTTGTCGGGAATTTCCTCCCGTCGTTCTCCTGAGATAACCTGTGTGCGCTTCCTTCATAACTCATGCGAGATCTGCTCGGACACTGTGGACTTCATCTGGTCTTGTTATCAAACCCCAGCAGACGTCTGGTTCCTCCCGGCGTGTGGAGACAGACTCACTGTGTCAGTGTTTGCATCGGGCTTCACTAATGAGTTGGGTTGGAACGAATCGTGTGTGATTCGTGGATTAACTGCTAAATTTAACCATCATAGAGGGAAAGTTTATAATTTGGACGTGTTTTCTCTTGCCAATTTACACATTCAAACTATTTTAAACACGGAAAAAGAGGCAAAAATTGGGACTTGCATGTTATCTGTGCGCACAGCCACACACACTTGAAACGCATGCAGAGAGAGAGAGACATTTGAGAGAGAGAGAGAGAGAGAGAGAGAGACAGACATTTGAGAGAGAGAGAGAGACATTTGAGAGAGAGAGAGAGAGAGAGCACTCGAAAACCGAATTGATTCCTCTTTCGATCGGCAAATATCGGTATCGGTAAAACCCAGTATTGTTCGACCTCTGCTACTGATGAGATCCCGGAGACTCGAGGCTTTAACTGGAGACTCATGGAGAACGAGGTGAAGAACGAGAGGAACATTAGAGGAGACACTAAACCGTCCCGACGCCAGAGAAACTACACTTCAGTTTCCGGAGCGCTCGCCTCAGACCTTTCAGCCGACTCAGCGTGACGCTCAGGAAAGGTTATCCACATCTGCAGTGCTGGATCCTGACGAAAGTCTTTCAGGAGATTAAACAGGGAATATCACAGATGGCTTAATCATAAAGGAGCCGTTTTGAGCAATCGTTGTCGTATAATACCGTCTATTATGTATTATCAGTGTTGGGAAGCTCCTTTAAAATTATGAGCAGCTTGTAACTGAACCAAGTATATTTTTATTATAGTTAAACTACTAAAAAAATTAATGCATTAATACATATTATTTTGTTAATAATTATATATACAATTTAAAATTATATTTATTTTTTACATTAGAAAATTACAATATATAATGGGGGTTTGATAAGTATCATAATAAGAATTTATGTATTTAAAAACAATTTATTTTTATTCTATATTAAATTATAATATATTTTGTATAAATTATATATAAAATTTATATAAATATATGAAACTATTTGTGTATATTATACATATAAACAAATGTATGTATTTAAAACTGTTTTTCTTTTTATTGTATATTAAATTATAATATATTTTTAATTAATTCTATATTCAATTTTGTAAACTATTTCTGTACATTTTATACACACACACACACACACATATATATATAAACATTTTATTATATTTTTATATTATTTGTACATCACAGAAAATCACATGGATTTTATTTATATTATCTATGAGTTCATGTATTTAAAACTATACATTTATTTGTATTATATATTCAATTTTATAACTGCTTTGAACAAGACTGGCAAGATGGCACTCGTCAACCGGTGACCAATAAAACAGGTGTTGCTGAGCAGACACAGGTGTGACTCTCAGTGTTACAGGAATATCCATGTTTGGAGAATATCCCTATAAATATCCGTCTTACCGGGTCGTTTTTCAGGCTTGTCCCTGGAGACGGTGGTCTGAAGCTAACTGGGCTAATTCGAGCCGTGATGAATGTGGTGTTTGTTCCTGAACCACGAGCCGCGTGAACCGACACATGATGCATGACGTCCTCAGAGCGCTAACGAGAGTCCGCGAGTCATAAGCAGCTACATAATCAAATTCACTAATATTACTCCATTTAAATATTATTCAAATACATAAGCTACTGAGTTACTAAAACAATATTTGTCAAAGAATAAAGAACAACACTTTATTCTACTTATCCATTTTCTTGAGAGTGCCATCAAGATTACTCTCTGGTGCCGCGATACTTCGACTGCTGTTCTGATTGGCTGACTCCACCCACACGCTGGTCTGATTGTCTGACTCCGCCCACACTCGGTTCTGATTGGCAGACTCCACCCACACGCGGTTCTGATTGTCTGAGTCCGCCCACACGCGGTTCTGATTGGCAGACTCCACCCACATGCTGTTCTGATTGGCTGACTCCACCCACACGCTGTTTGGATTGGCTGACTCCGCCCACATGCTGTTCTGATTGGCTGTGGGTTTTGATTGATTTTGATGCATCTCGCAGTCGCGTCACGTCTAGTGTGGACAGACAAATTATTTGTCGCTGGAATCTCATCGCGTCTGGTTAGGACATGGTGTAACACACACACACTGGTGAGAGAAATCTAATAATTTATTAGCCAATGGCCAATGATAGATATAATTTAGTCGCCCCGAGTGAAGATTTAGTCTCATTGTAGATGGTTGTAGTATCACCCATCCTGATGTGAGGCAAAGTCTCCGTCTCAAATGACCCAAACCTCATTTTCTGCCTATAGTCGTGACTTTGTGAAAGTGTCGGCATGAAGAACGACAGAACTGTCCTTCATTCCCCTTCAGCCGCTTCTGCATCACTTTCCCATTATTCCCGGGTCTCTGACACCTTTAAAGCGGATCTATCCGGTCAGCATCACGCATCCGCACCGACTGTGACGTTACTCCGCTAAAGGCCACGGTGGATCTCTCTTTAGAGACTGATAAGGTCCATCAATGATTTCCGTTGACATGCCTGTGATTTTATCTTTCGCTCACGGCGGTGAAGTCATTTTTCTTAAGCTATTAGATAAACTGCTGAAAAGACTCTTTTAGGGACTGAAAGGGCTTTCAAAGACACGTCACTCTTTCTTGTGAAATTTCAAAAGATAGGAGCAAGAGTTGAGCAATATATTGAATATTCACAATATATTTGCTGATTTCACTTGCTATATAAAATTAAGCAGCACATCGCAGTAGTTTATATGCACTTTTTACTATGCATGTTAGTTTTGAATCTACTTAGCAACAATTTCACTTTAGTTGAAATTATCATCTGCTCATTTTCTGAAGCCTTTTAAGAGAAAACTGAATATTATATTTTGGTAATATTTTGATTTATTTTATAGACAATTCAAATATTTTCCGCGGATGTGTATATTTTTTTTCAATAAAGATAATCAGTGAATGTTTCACACTATTTTCGCATAGAAAATAACAATATTTAATATTGAAATAATGAAACATGTCATTGCAATATATATATATATATATATATATATATATATATACATATAATGTTTAATATTGAAATGTGACGTGTCATTACAATAAGTTAAATAAAAAATAGAATATATATGGGCCATTCTACAGAATTGGTGCAAAGTCAGAGTTGGAAACATCTTGAAATTTTTTTGTTTTTTCCCACAAATTTTGCATGTATGCAAATTGTATAATATCCAAGGTATGCTTTTCTAGTAATTGTGCAGTTAATTCTCATATTGTATTTTCAGAAAATGCTGGAATATTTTCCTTCTCCCCAAATTTGTCACTACCGAAACACAATATTAAATAATTTATTAAGAAGGCTTATAAGGACCTATTAAGATTTTGTTTACATCTACCTTATAAATATATATTTTTTCTATTTTTAAAAAATATTTTTACTGGTTAAATCAATAAAGATTATAATTTTAATCATATTTTAAGTGTGATTTATGAGATTTGTTGTATTTTGAACCCAATCTTTCTTTGTAGAAGGCATAAAGTTTATCGTACTGATTTCAAAGTTAAGGATTCATTAGTATTAATATGCATTGAACCAAACACTATCATAACATCTTAGTTGATAATTCAATATACTTTATTTTTGACAAAACATCCCATGTTACGGTAGTGACTGCACATTTTTGGTAGTGACAGTAATGTTTTGGTAGTGACCACAATAATTAGTTTGCCATGGCTGAATCAGACTGTCCACATTTTATGTTAATATAAATAAATAACTATGATGCACATATGCAGTCAGTACATATAGCAGACACACATCTGACAGTAAATATCTTATAAGAACACCTAGAGCTATTCTATATTTTGGGTCTTGAGGTGCAAGTGAGAAGAGGTATGCTCATAGATTTTTCTTCCTAAAAAAACAACAACTTACAATGTAGACTCAGAACCACTTTGTTTTATTTTCACATTTTCAACATTTTGTTTATGAGTCATTCAGATAAATCTCCAGAACCACTGAACTCTGTGTGTGTGTGTGTGTGTGTGTGTGTGTGTGTGTGTGTGTGTGTGTGTGTGTGTGTGTGTGTGTGTGTGTGTGTGTGTGTGTGTGTGTGTGTGTGTACTGGTGTCTGATCACCCTCACTGGAAGTGCTAGGTGGTGTGGAAGCCCTGCAAAATGTCTCCATCTCTTTTTGTCTTTTCACCATCATCCTGTGTCTTTTCTGTCTTTCCTCCATGCTTTTCTGACATGTCTTTGCTCCCTGTCAGATAATTCACTGATACTCTTCAACTTTCCTTCTTCCCTTCGTTTCTTATTTCTTTCATTTTCTTTCCTTAAGTATTCCTCGTACTTCACTGGGTCTTACCTCAACCTTTGTTTGTATTCTCTCTGTCTCTCTGTTGTAGTTTTTCTATTTTTTTTTAGGCATGTTGGTGTTTTATGTCATTCTCCTTGCCAAGTTAATCATAGAAATTAACATTACTGACAACAACCTTACACCTAAGCTAGTATCATGGACTGCAACCTTAAGTAATTGTAACCTCATCACATTACAGAATTTTAACAGAATATTGCGTACTAAAACACTACTAAAACATACTACAGTAGTAATTATTTGCATAACTGTACTAAAATGTAGTTTATTCCTCCAAATAAAGGATTATGTGTTCCCTTTTGTCACTACCAAAACAATGTCACAACCGAAACTTCAAGAAAATGTTTCGGTTGTGACTGTTTTGGTAGTGACAATTTTAGATAACTTTTGAGCCTAGCTCGAAGATGCTAATCAGCACATGGTTAGCCATCACTGGTCAGAACAGTTGAACACATATAACAACTAAATTTTATGGAATAACATCCCCAAAAAAATTCTCAATAGCAGAAAAAATGAGTTTGGTAGTGACATTCCTTAAAGTTACACACAGATTTTTAGACTTTAGAACACATTTACCTCAAAATGATGGGATCAATCTACTCACCATATAGCACACGAGAGAGAGGGACACAGGAATATTTCCTGATCAAAAATGTAGGAGTGTGGTTAAAATCAGTCTCAGCCAATGGACTACAACATTCACTGTTTTGGTAGTGACATGAAAATGCGGGACATGTTTTTTTAGATAAAGTTTCATGATTTAAAAATAAAATATAAAATAAATATTTTTTTTAACTTCATTTTTAAAAAAATATATATATATTTTTTTTTTAAAACAAGAATGGAAAAATTTGCAAAAAATTATTCAATATCATTTTCACAAGTTGAAATTTAGGGGTTAGGGTTTGGGACAGCCACCTCCTAATTGAAAGTAGCCCATAAATTATGATTTTATATATATAAAGCTTACTGATATCTTAAATATTATTGTGGGTTTCAATAGATAATTGAAGGATCTTAGTAAACATCTAAGATTTTAATAATTAAATGCTTTTCAAATGTGTTTTTTGGATGAGGGACAGCAGTTTGCACCAATTCTGTAGAATGGCCCATATACATATATATATTAAATATATATTTATAATTATAATAAAAATATATTTAATATTTTCTAAACATACTATATTGTCAAAATATATGTAAATTTAGATAATATATGTATTATTTATGTGCAATATATTTATTATATAATGAAATATTATATATTTAATATAATATATATATGCATTATTTAATTTTATATGATTTTAACATGTTAGGATAATGTTGGCAGTTCATAAGGACATTTTCCGTGGATCCCTCATTATAGTGAATGTGGAATGACTCACAGAAGTAAAAGCACCTGGTTTTACAAAAGACGTGTCAGCACATTGATTGTGTGTGTGTGTGTGTGTGTGTGTGTGTGTGTGTGTGTGTGTGTGTGTGTGTGTGTGTGTGTGTGTGTGTGTGTGTGTGTGTGTGTGTGTGTGTTGTGTGTGTGAAGATACCTGCCGACCGCAGCACTAGTGTAAGTGGGGCAGAGAGGATGCGTGTTGGGAGTAATGGTGTCGTTTGTTATCCCGGGCGAAGCACGAACGAAGCCGAGGAACGATTCCTTTGCTGGATGACACTGTGGCACCAAACACATTTAAGTGGAACCGATCGCAGCCCGAGAGCTATTGTTCTTCATGCCTGGAAGCTCCGGTTCTGCAGGTCGATGTCAACCTCGAGAGTTAGTCGAAATCCGTCTGAGTTGGAGCGGTTTCATCCTAATGAAAGCGCCTGGAGTTATTTCAGGACATCACTCAGATCAATGAAGGAATATTCACTGCAAGGTGCCATACAAATCATGTAAGATTAATTATCAACACTGAAAGCGCGGCCCCTGAGGCTTTCTCAGGTTTCATTTGAAACGCCTGACGTCCTTCTGACTTAATGGGGTTCTGTCGGCATCATGATGATTAAACAGACGTTTTAAACGGATACTTCGCCCAGAATGAAGATCCTCTCACTATTTACTCACCCAAACCTAGCTTACAATACAAAAGGAGATAGTTATCAGCATGCAGATGTGTGAATCCAGAAGGAAAACGTTAGTTCCCGTGTGTTTAGTCGTGTTCGACCTCATTGATGTGTGTGTCGCCTGAATCGTGTTCCTTGAACTGCAGTCGATTTCCTATCCTTAAGAACATTGTTAACATTTACTGTCCCTCCAACCACAGGGAGATCATGAACTGACCTTTCCAGCGACTGACTGTACACATCTATACTGTCTTTTAGCTTGAGGAGTGTTTAATGAAGCTGTAAATCCTCAGATCAGAACTAACTGCAGTTTTTATGGGATACTGAAGTTAACATGATACAGAATATTTACTTTTGTTATGTGAGCATTTTCCAGAGCTATTCGGGCGGTAATTGTTTCTCTCGGGGTCACAAGGTATTTTTAACATTTACAGGAGACAGTCTGTGATTTTATTGCCATCTGAATGCAGAATGTCAGTGTTTTTTTCCCGCCTCCCACATAATATTCCCCATATGCTGAATTACCTACTGTTTTATGACAAACACCAATGTCGTGTGGTAATTTCACTTCCATCTGAATCCACATCAAGTTTACAAGGAGAGATCGCTTAAAAAGTCACTGTTTAAAGGAGTCGTTCACTTCAGAATTAATATTTCCTGATCATTTACTTCAACCACGTCATCCAAGATGTTCATGTCTTTCTTTCTTCAGTCGAAAAGAAATTAAGTTTTTTAAGGAAAACATTCCAGGATGTTTCTCCATATAGTGTCTTCAATTGGGTCCAACGGGTTGAAGGTCCAGATGTGAGTTTCAGTGCAGCTTCAAAGTCTCGACGCGATCTCAGACGAGGAATAAGAGTCTCATCTAGACAAACCAGCGGACATTTTATAACAAAAATAAACATTTATATACTTTTTAACTACAAATGCTCGTTTTGTACTAGCTCTGCGAACCGCCACACATTACATAATCAGGTTGAAAGGTCAAGCGTGACCTAGGCGTAAGAACCGACCCAGTGTTTACAAAGCCAAAGTGCAAAGACTAAGTCAAACAGCATTTACAAAATTTTGTAAAAAATAATAAGTAAAACAACGATGTTGCGCGATTTTGAAGTTGGAGTTTTTTCTACTCTACATTTCTGGCCTTTCAACGTGATTGCGTAATGTGTGGCGCATCACAGAGCTAGTACAAAATGTGCATTTGTGGTTAAAAATTATATAAATGTTTCTTTTTTTAAATAAAATTGTCTGAGCTACTCTGTCCACACAATCCCACAAGAAATCTGAGGTCTGGTGATAAGAGACTTGTATCTGTCCCCAGATCACGATTAAAGCGGAGAGGAGATTGAGCCTTTGCTCTAGGCTTTACATCAGATCGGCACAGTCTTTAACTGCTTTTAAATCTTCTCTTAAAACCGACTCTTTTCTTTAGCTTTTAAATCATTGTGAGCTTCTGTCATGAATGTGTGGCTTGCCCTTGCCTCTTTATCTTGTGTTTTGTTCAGCACTTTGGGCAGCCATGTTTGCTGTTTTTAAGTGTGCTATATAAATAAATTAAAAATTGAAACTTGAATAAAATGTCCGCTGGTTTGTCTAGATAAGACTCTTATTCCTCGTCTGGATCATGTCGAGACTTTGAAGCTGCGCTGAAACTCACATTTGGACACATTTGGACCCCATTGAAGTCACTATATGGAGAAACATCCTGGAATGTTTTCCATTTCTTTTCCACTGAAGAAAGAAAGACATGAATATCTTAGATGACGTGGATGAAGTAAATTATCAAGAAATTTTAATTCTGAAGTGAATTACTCCTTTAAATCCTTTTTGTCCTCTGTGGAGCACCGTACGCTGCGCTTCACTGTAATTTGGATGCATTTTTAAAGATTGAGCCTACGCTTTTATCACTGAAATGCTGGAAAGTATTTACAAGAAAAGTATTTCATTATTGGTGTGAGCCAGTTAAGATATTGCAAACACGGATAAACACTGTATTCGCTGGCCTTTCTAGACATATACTGCGGTAAATATTCTGTTGAAGGAGACATCAAACAAATGCTTCACAACATCATCATCTGTTGTTGTTTTTACCGTATAAGGCCGAGCGCTAACGTGTTGAGATAGCAAAGCGCTCAGCTGTGTGTTTTTGACCATTTTTGCCATAATCTCATGAATAAACATCTCTTTGATATGAATGGGCGCTGCGCCTGAAATAGATAACTCATAAACATCAAAACATTAAGAGGAAGTTCCTCGGATATTTACATATTACAATCAGTGGAAGTATGTGTGTCTCTAATGACCACCAGGGTTGAATGTGACGCTTCTGGAAGATTTCAGGAGTAATCACAGAATGAATGATGTTTTCCAGAGATTTTTGACAAATATGCATCACATTAAGTTTATTAGTTTATGCTAGAACTGTAAGCCAAATGCATGGACATTTTTATATGCAATTCAAATACATAAATATTATTTTTGGAGGGTACTGGAAACAGTTGATCTCGGTGTAACTGCATCTGTTCTTCAGTCATAAAAGCCTCTGAGTTTTACAGGGTAAATCAGACATTTATAGAGTTGATTCCTTCTAAAATAATCAAGAGCTTTTGAATTTAAGATGGAAACTCGCTAGAGGAGCATTTAAAGGTAAAGTTTGTGTTTCTGTAGCATTTACTGCATTAATCTGATCTGATCTGTTTCTTTGAGTGTCCTGACTGGACCGGACGGCACTGGCTGAACCAGTGGCATTAGTTTGGGGGCGGGGCTTTGTGTTTTCTCAACCAATGACAGACGGGGAGGGTGTTTGAGACTTTCATTCATTATTTTTGTCATTAAGTTTTGTGGTTCTGTTTTGCCATCCATTCATCTATCCATTTTTCCATCTGTCCATCCATACATCGTTCAATCTGTCCGTCCGTCCATCCATTCATCCATCATTCTATCCATCCATTCATCATTTGTCTGTGTGTCCATCCATCCATAGTTTTTTCCGTTCATCTGTCCATTCATCATCCATTCATATATCCGTTTGTCTATCCATTCATCCATCATTCTATCATCATTCTGTCTATCAATCCATCCGTTCATTCATCCATCCATCCATCCATCCATCCATCCATCCATTGTTCTACCGTCTGTCCATCCATAATTCTATCCATCCATCCATCATCCATCCATTGTTCTATCTGTCCATCCATCCATCCATCCATCCATCCATCATCCATCCATTGTTCTATCTGTCCATCCATCCATCATCCATCCATTGTTCCATCCATCATTCCATCCATCCATCCATCATCCATCCATTGTTCTATCTGTCCATCCATCCATCCATCATTCTATCTGTCCATTTATTCATCCATCCATCCATTTTTCTATCTGTCCATCCATCCATCCATCCATCCATCCATCCATCCATCGTTCTATCTGTCCATTTATTCATCCATCCATCCATCCATCGTTCTATCTGTCCATTTATCCATCCATCCATCCATCATTCTATCTGTCCATTTATTCATCCATCCATCCATCGTTCTATCTGTCCATTTATTCATCCATCCATCCATTGTTCTATCTGTCCATTTATTCATCCATCCATCCATCCATCCATCGTTCTATCTGTCCATCCATCCATCCATCATTCTATCTGTCCATTTATTCATCCATCCATCATTCTATCTGTCCATTTATTCATCCATCCATCCATCATCCATCCATCCATCCATCCATCCATTGTTCTATCTGTCCGTCCATCCATCCATCATTCTATCTGTCCATTTATTCATCCATCCATCCATTTTTCTATCTGTCCATTTATCCATCCATCCATCCATCGTTCTATCTGTCCATTTATTCATCCATACATCCATCCATCATTCTATCTGTCCATTTATTCATCCATCCATCCTTTTTACTATCTGTCCATTTATTCATCCATCCATCCATCCATCGTTCTATCTGTCCATCCATCCATTCATCCATCCATCCATCCATCCATCCATTGTTCTATCTGTCCATCCATCCATCCATCGTTCTATCTGTCTGTCCATCCATCCATCCATCCATCCATTGTTTCAGAGTATGTAATCTGCAGTATAAATAAACAAGCCTTTATCCTGCTCCTGGAGTTGGAATCTCTCCGCACACGGGACTCTCGGTGAGTTTACAGCAGGACAGGTGTGTTCACCGTGTCCCGCCGTGATCAGCGGCCGAGGGGCTCGTTATGCTAATTACCCGTCTCATCACGACAGGACCTCTACTGAGAGCAGGCCGACGCTCGTTCAACATCAATTATGCATTTCAAGTATGAGATGAGACTCGTTTCTGTTTCCCAGCGCTCTGCCCACCTCATGTTTGCCTACAGGTGGACGGGTCAACGAGCCTGACTCATGTAATTATGATCCAGTTTAAGCCGGATCTCTGGGTCAAACTCATCAACAGCAGCATCAGAGTCTGGCCGTTAATGCTCATCATTATGAATCATTATCGTATGAGAGGATGGGAATCCTGATGAATCGAACAATTCTGATTCCATAACAGTTCAATTAATTATTATTTTAGTACTTTTGAGAAAAAATGAAATGCAGTTATTATTGCATTTACTCAGCAGTCAGTTACCAAATTATGGCATAATTTCAAAACTAATCTAAACAATTATTTCTAAAGGTGTGTTTACAGAAACTTTCAAATAATAATAATCGCTCCAAATGATTCATAACTGTTTGGAATAATTTAAAGATCCGATTCATAAGACTCATTGGTTTGGGTATTAGATCATGCAGTGTGTTTTGATATTATTATTTTTTTGTCCACATTCTCAGCAAAATACACATTTGAGAACCATTAATGGAAATGAATGTCATGCAAATTATGTATTCCTCCCTTTTTATCACACATCTGAACCAGGTCTAAATAAGAACCCGTTCTCCGTTCCCAACCCTGATGATGTTTTAAACAGAATTAACTATATTTATTACCCGTTTACTGTGTAGGGTTAAAATCTTCTCAGTTAAATCCATAACACATTTTTCTCACACTTACCCTTTTTTTTGCAATATCATCCGAATGCTAATGTTCAGCTTTAAACTTGGAACACTTTCCTTTCTCCGGGGGAATTTCTGCCGAGTTGTGTTTTTGAGAAATAACACTAAAAACGGACATTGCTCACACTCACAGGTCAGGCTCGGCTCTCCCGTTACGCAACGTTCTGCAGAAACGCTTCCCAGTCCACATCCTTCACGGCTGATTAATCAATCAATATTTATGATTTTACAACCCATCTTCATTGCCAGTCTGCTTCTGTAAGAAAACAAAGCGAACACTGCGAGGGAGTTCTCCTTCCGCTGTTGACGTGCGGAGCGGCTTGTCAGGATTCTCTAGAGCTGTATTGTTTCCGGTGTGAACACTTGACAGCTGTCTCCACCGTTCACTCTCTGATCTGCGATGGTGTCGTTCGGCTCCTCAGAACTGCAGGAGGTTTCAGCATGCTGACGTTTGTTCAAGGCTTCCACACTCTGAGAGAGAACAGTGCCAAAAGTGCCATACATCCACCCATCCATCCACCCACAAACTCTCCATCCATCCATCAACACACACACATCCATCCATACACACACACACACACACTCACCCATCTATCCATCCATCCATCTATCCATCTAGTCATCCATCCACACACTCACCCATCCATTTACCCAATACATTCATCCATCCATCCGTCCACCTATCCACACACACACACTTTTTAAAACTTTTTCATACAAACTTTCAAAGAAGAATTGGTCAAGCTACTGTACATTAGTCATATGAATTTCTTTTCACTTTACATTCTTCTTCCTCGCATTCAAATTTGAAATGTAATTAAAAAGTCATTCTCAGTTAAACAAGAGCCGGTTCACTTAAGGACACACACAATTAAACAAGCGTCCTGGGTCACATTAGAGTCACATTAAGCGTAAAGCAACGATGCATTTCAGGTGAATGAATACATACGCACATGTAATGAGAGGGGTTTCCTTGACGGAGGGGAGGGGGAACGCAGACCGAGCGAGAGAGAGAGGGGGGGGGGACTGAGAGAGAGAGAGACTGAGAGAGACTGAGAGAGGGTGAGAGAGAGAGAGGGGGAGAGAGAGACAGACAGAGAGAGAGAGAGAGAGAGAGAGAGGGGGAGAGAGAGACAGACAGAGAGAGAGTGTGTGTGTGAGAGAGAGAGGGAGAGTGTGAGATAGAGAGAGAAACAGAGAGAGAGAGACAGAGGGAGAGTGTGTGTGAGAGAGAGTGTGAGGGGAGAGTGTGTGTGAGAGACAGAGAGAGAGAGAGAGAGAGTGTGTGTGAGAGAGAGGGAGAGAGAGAGAGGGAGAGAGAGAGAGAGAGATCAGGGGAGCAGGATAAGGAAGGCGAGGAGAGATCAGCACATGCTGACGGAGACCAACTCAAGTGACAGACGTTCAAGCAAACCCTGCGTTATTTTAAAAGCGAGAGAGTGTGTGTGAAACACGAGGGGAGGGAACTCCAGAGTTGGGAGAGCGAGAGAGACGAGCTGGTGCTGTGTGACTCGAGGGAGAGATATCGGCTCCAGCTGCTCCCGTACATCCAGATCCTCACGCGGGAGTCGGGGTCGTGACGGGGTCGTGGACGGGGTCGCTCTGGCGCGCGGGGCGGACGGCCAGGCCCGGGATGGGCGTCACGATGCCCGATGTTCAGGGGGGAGTGAGCAGATGATGAGCGAGATGTCGTTCAGCGGGAGAGACAGTATCCCGAACGAGGGAGCGCCGGGAAGCAGGAACGCCAGGGTGAGACGGGCCGTACGCATATCCAGCATCGTCGCGCAGGAGGTCAGTCCAGTCACAACACGTGTCTCTGTGCAGCCGCTCCAGGGGTCGACCGAGGGGCTTAAGTGCTGGAAAACAGCCGTATTTATGTAAAGGAAAAGCGTTATGTGAAAGACTATATATGTGTTTGATTTTATCGATGGAACAATCTTGTTCACGCTGCGCTCGTCTGATATAGAGGCATTTCTCATGGCTATGAGTGTGATATTGCTCATATTGATATCCAAGAATATGATACAGCTTTTATTCTTCAGGTCAATCATATATTCATGGGTGGAAAAATCATTTTGAATAAGGATTATATATTTGTCAGTGTATCCTTTCAATGGTGAAAGTTACTAGTCATTGCATGTGCTGCACTTTACTTGTACCGTTTATTTTGATTAGTTTATTTTCATTTGTCTGTTTAGCTTTTTTAATAATTTGAGAGATAATACAGATATTGTTCGATGAGTGAGATCTCTGATTACAGTCCTTGAAAACCAAAAAAAAGTAGAGCTTGAAAAGTCCTGGGATTTCATGTTACAGTATCCGTGCGAACCCAGACGGGAAAATAAAAGTGTTAATCTTGAAAAGTTCATCAATTATGAAAATGATTCAGTTCAGTAGTGTAATCATTCAGCTCAATGTTGATTCAGTTCAATAACAGTGTCAATGTTACAGTTTTTAGTTCAAATTTTTAATGATTATTCAAATGAGTTATTCTTTCATATTTTTTGTTGTATTATTATCATATATTAACCCTTTAGAACCTGAAGCTAAAATAGGTGTTTTTCAAATTTTTTGACTGACCAATTCTAAAACAATGTGCTATCTTAATGTGCAAGGTGTCATCTTTTCCAGAAAAAGATTAGCTTTCAACAAATACAGTTATTGACCATTACTGTGTGTGGTGAGTTTGTAAATAGAATTTAAATTAACAAAAATAATAAAACCGAGAATAAATTTACTGATTTTTATTTAGAAAAAAACATCATGAACGAAAGAAACTAACTCTTTAAAGTTGAAAATGAACTATAATTAGGGTGACCAGACGTCCCGAAAAATTCGGGACAGTCCCGAAATCTAAGCTGTTGTCCCGAATCCCGAATCCGGCCCTAATTGTCCCGAAAATTATACTAAATCAAATTCTTGAGTAGTTATTGTCTGATAAAACATTAAAAACTGTCCTAGGAGGTTGAGTTGTCCTGCAGCCAGCCCCCGCCGGCTGCTCATTGGCTGTGGCATCTTTTTCTTCTTCTTTTTTTTTAAGTTCTACAAAGATACCGTAGGCGCGAATTAAAATGCATTGATAAGCGAGCGCGAGTTGTCTGCCGCAGCTGCGAGTACAGTGAATGTGCAGCAGGCAGCCAGTCATAAAGAAGTGATTGATTGGTCACGGCACTGTGTGCAAAAAAAAAAAATTCGGCCTAATGTCTGATGTTGGGTTACACAAAGCAAATCATCAACACAATTATTATTATTTTTTTAATTTAATGACCGACAATTTCGTCATAATAATAATTTTGGCATAAGGCTTATTAGCGTTTTTTCCTGAAATGTCTGATTTACGCACTGTTATAACAGTCTTTTTTTTTTTGTCACAATGACATTTGAGTTCATGATTTTAATGTTTTTTTTTTGTGGCAGTAATTATTAATGACAGACTGTTGATATTTGATTAAAAATATGTTTGGTTCAGGTTTGAAAATTCATTTTATTATAGGCTATGTAGTCTAATATCATAGTAGGACTACCCCAAAACAACATCACCCACCCCCCCCCCCCCCCCCCCGTCCCGAATTTCAGCCAATCGCATCTGGTCACCCTAACTATAATACATATACACAAGTCTTTTTTGGTGACATTGGGTTGCACAGTTTTCATTTAGGACACTTTGTTTCAGACACGCACACATACAAACGCACACACCGCTTCCTAAGTTTCATTAAAAATCATCCCAATCCCCTCTTCTGCTGTCTAACACTTCTTTCTCCATGGATTTGTTCGTTTCTTTTATTTTTATTATGCAATCCAAAACACTCTATCCGGCCGCGCTTCGTATCACTCTGTTCAAATCCTTCCTTCCCGCTCTGCTGTCATTTGCAGACGGAAAGCATGAAATTACCGTAATAAGCCGTATATTTCCGGCAAGCGCGTGTTGTCTACTGTCAGGGACATTTGAATGGTTTTGATAGTGCAAACGGTTGAAGAGTTACGGTGAAATGAATACAGCTTGCTGGTTTGTGTCTGCGACAAAGGGTTAAATAATAGTAATAATGGTTGTTATTATTATCGTATTTATTCACTTAAATTGGACCTGAGGAAAATAAGGTTTTAATAAATAGTTCAATAATCACTTCAACTGATTCATAAATGTTGGGATTAGTTGAACAGGACTGATTCGTCAGACTCATCCGTTGGGTCTCAGACTACACTGGTCCTGTAATATGTGTCATGTGAGCATCTTAGCGCAGTGAATGATAGTTTAGCACGGTGTTAATGTTCATTTGAAGCAAGACCAAAGTGTTGTCGTTCAGCTCAAATCAGAGTCAGTGTTGATCAGTGACTCTCATTACTCACGTGTTGTTCTCGCCTGACACCGTCAGTGCAGGTGTACTGATAATATTACTCAATAATAACAGAGGAGTTGAGGTTTAAAAGTCTGTGAGTGCAGTGTGTGGTTTATTCTGGTTCTGTAACTTGTTTGGGTTGAAATCCTCCAGTGCACTCTCAAATATAAAGGTTCTTTATTGGCATTGATGGACCTTTCATGAATCTTTGCATTGTTCAGAAGGTTCTTTAGATTTTTTAAATGTTCGTCACACTAAGAAATGTTCTTTTGGGACCCAGAAATGGCTCTTCTATGGCACCACTGCTCAGCCTCTGTTAGACGGCAGCGCACGCTTCACTTCTCCCGAGAGGAACGCCGGTGATTCTTCTGGAAGTGTTTCCTCTGTGAGATTCACTCCAGCTCCCAGCAAACCATCAGCAGTTTACCACATTCATTTTCTAGCCAACATTGATGTATTGCATTCCCGCAGATGCTGTAATGTGTTTCTCTCTCTAATTCTGTTCTTTATCTCGCGTGTAGTTTTGGCCGAGCGCTCGGTTTGGATCAAACACTCACCATAACTGGTCATATTGAGGGGAATGGATGAATTATTGTTTTCAGAACAAATTGGCAGTCTTTTTATTCCCTGATGGGAAATTGATATTAGTGTTTTCGTTGAGGCGTTTGGCCTCGCCAACAGTGAATGACTGGAGAAGGAGAGAGAGAGACGGCCGTCATCCATCACTTTTACAAACAATGCCCTTGAACACACCAATCAGTGACTGTGAACAAACACATCTCGCGCTTTTCCCACCGTCTCCTCTATAACCGATCCGAAGCCCTCGGGACGCGCTGACTTACAGAGACCACCAGCAGCACTGAGAGAGAGAGAGAGAGAGCGAGAGAGAGAGAGAGAGAGAGAGAGAGAGAGAGAGAGACTTTGAGACAGAGAGAGAGAGAGAGAGAGAGAGAGAGAGCGAGAGAGAGAGAGAGAGAGAGCGAGAGAGAGAGAGAGAGAGAGACTTTGAGACAGAGAGAGAGCGAGAGAGAGAGAGAGAGAGAGAGAGAGAGAGAGAGAGAGAGAGAGAGAGAGAGAGAGAGAGAGAGAGACTTTGAGACAGAGAGAGAGAGAGAGAGACTGAGAGAGAGAGAGGGAGAGTGTGAGAAAGAGAGACACTGAGAGAGAGAGAGAGAGAGAGAGAGACACTGAGAGAGAGAGAGACTGAGAGAGAAATTTTAATACATTTAAAAAATTGGGATAAAACATCAGTAGAAAAATTACAATTGGAAATTGGCAAAAATATTCTCGGGGTTCACAGAAACACGTCCACTGCCGCCTGCAGGGCTGAGCTGGGCCTGTACCCGCTGAACATCGAGATCCAGAAGAGATGTGTTCAGTTCTGGCATCACCTCCATCAGTCTGACCCAGAGTCAGTGCAATATAAAGCCCTCCTCGCCAATGAAACCTCAGCAGAACCTCATCCTCTGAACACACTCGCTCTCCAACTCGTCCATCAGACTATACTCCCCATCAACCCCAAACCTATCATTAAAGAAATCCACAAACATCTAAAAGACACCCATGATGAATCACTAAAAGCACATTTTGCCCTCCAGAATAAACTCCAATGTTACTCGACCCTCAATAGAACCACTAAATTCCTGGAACTGGGCGTCGTTACACTACATCCGTATGCATTGCTTTCAGAACTTTTACAGGCTTTTCCCAAAACCCTGAAGTGACGTTGACGTCCGGGTTAGCGGCTAGCGGGTAAGCATTAGTCATCAGGCAAGTGTTATTTAAATAAACTCCTGATGTACTTACAAACTTTCCAATGCCTCGTTTTATGAGTACAGAACCTATTTGTGCTACTGTAGAAGTTTGGTCCATTCTGGGCATTATTAGTGGGGTCATTTACGAGATACAACATTGGATCCATTAGCGCCTGCACTAAACCATCCAGCTGATATCTCTAAATAAGCTCTAACTTTAATAATGTTCAACCAAGGGAAAAAGGCTTCTGGGGTGGTTGGCTCAAGGTCATGGTGAAAAGGACCCTAGGCTGATTTTACTGTGAACCATCCCTTTAAGGATTCTTTGATGAATAGAAAGCTCAAAAGAACAGGCTATTTGAAACAAAAATCTTGTGAAATACAAATTATTAATGTTTTTACTGTCACTTTTGATCAATTTAATGCATCCTTGATGAATAAAGATGTATATGCACTACACCTCACATACTGTATGAATATCTATATTATATCTATAATACCTGCGCCCTACATAACTGTTTCAGTTTACATACAATTTTTAGTTTTACCCAATTTTGGGTCAAATATGGACAAACCCAGCCGTTGGGTTACATTTTTTAATTACATTTTTAACCCAAAGTTTGGGTTTGTCCATATTTGACCCAAAATTGGGTTAAAACAACACTGTAAAATCCGATTAGTTCAGCTTACTCAAAAAAAGCATGCAAACCGATTGCACTTAAAAAACTAAGTAACGGGAAATAGGAATAGTATGTAGTACTAACAAGTGCATGTCTAGTAGTGCACACTCACAAGAGAGTTCCAGTAACTTAAAACTAATTTGTATAGTATACTTGATCATTTACTTTAGATGTACTCATTTATGCTAGTTGTGTTAACTCCGATGTTTTCTGCATACAACTTGGAATTACTGAGTTTACTTTACTTCAAAAGCAATCCAGTTTACTTGTTAAAACCATGCAAACCGATTGCACTTAAAATAGCAAGTAAGCTTTACTCCAATAACTTAAGTGCTATCAATCATCTATTATATATCATTGAGAATACTTTCATAATTTAACAAAGATAAAATTTACAACAGGACAAATAAATTTAAGGCAATGATACAGTTCAAAGGTAAATTTATTGTATTTGTTTTCTTAACAACTGACACAGGGGTGGTCCACACAAGTTTGCATTGGGGTATACAATTTATGTAAATAGTCACTTTAGGTTTTTACATTTTTTTGAAAAAAAAAAAAAAAAACGGAAACACTTTATACGGTTTATTAGATTAGGTAGTGTGTTAACTAACATGAACTAACCATGAGAAATACATATAAAAATAAATATACTTGAGACCATACCCTGACTCTAACAGATTCTCAACAAACAGCTTTAACAATTCAATACATAACAATGACTCACTTTAATCAATAACACTTCGGAGACCAAACTTGGTATATAGAAGTGCAAAAAAAGTGGCTACATTCATTAACGATGGAATAGTATTTCATCGTTTAAGCCTAAATGATGAAAAAGCAATGTCTCTCAAACACATACATAAGAAATTAATACGCTGACAGATTCTTAAAATGGTTTAATTCTGTCAGTAATTACTCACCCTCATATTGTTCCAACCCCGTAAGACTTTTGTTCATCTTAGGAACACAAATTAAGATATTTTTGATGAAATCTAAGAGGTTTCTGTTCCTCCATAGACTGCAATGTCATTGCAACTTCCAAGGCCCAGAAAGGTAGTAAAGACATAGTTAAAATAGTCCATGTGACTACAGTACTTCAACCTTAATGTTATGAAGCAACAAGAATACTTTTTGTGTGTAAAACCCCCACCATTACGACATTATTCAACAATCTCTTCTCTTCCACGTCATTCTCCAACACTGTTGACGTAGTGTAAACGTCCAGCGCTTCTGGGTTCTACGTCAGATTGAGGCTTATTATTGTCTGATGCTGGTCATGTGTGATGCTGGCCAATAATAAGCCTACGTTCTGACATAGAACCCAGAAGCACTGGGATGTTTACACTACGTCAACAGCGTAGGAGAATGGCGTGGAAGAGAAGAGATTGTTGAATAATGTCGTTATTTGGGGTTTTTTTGCGCACAAAAAGTATTCTCGTCGCTTCATAATATTAAGGTTGAAGTACTGTATACTTCACATGGACTATTGTAACGATGTTTTTTTCTGGGCCTTGAAAGTTGCAATGACGTTGCGGTCATTGGGGGGTAGAAAGCTCTCAGATTTCATCAAAAATATCTTTATTTGTGTTTTGAAGATGAACGAAGGTCTTACGGGTTTTGAACGACATGAAGGTGAGTAATTACTGACAGAATTTTCATTTTTGGGTGAACTAACCCTTTAACTTGCTCATGAACTAATGGGCTGACAATTTTAAACAAGTGGCTTAGTTTCCCTTTTATTTTTCTATCAACTAATCTAATTCCACTGTCATAAACAAATGTAATCTAATGCCAAACATCATCAATCTTGCACATTTGATTACTCAACAAGAGATTGTTCAGAGATTGCAGTTTTGGTGAGAGTTTGTTCTGTCTCAAAGCAAGCATCAATTTCTGAATGAAGTTAAAAGTATTTTTCATGTCTTTTGGGTAATCCAAATTTAAAGCATAAAACAGACCAAAATAGATGCAAATTGCCTGAGGCAGGTTCTGCAGATTATCCATTACAATACCTTTCTCAACAATGATGGCAGTAGACACTGGGCAAAGGTAGAGTTTATTTAGAAAGGGAAGTTGTTCTTCATCAATGACAGTCAGCACCCCAACAGATAGTTGTGCCCAGGCTTCATCAACATCACATACCTGAATGAAACCAAACAATAAAAATATTACAACAGAGAAAAGTGAAAAGGCATGATCTATAAATTATAAATTAAAATTTAATTTTCCTCAAAAACCTTAATTTCTTTTTGACTGAAGAAAGAAAGATATGGACAGATCTTGGATGACATGGGTGTGAGTAAATTATCAGGAAATTTTTATTTGAAAGTGAACTAATCCTTTAAGATTACAGTCCACAGTTAAAGAGTTTATCAACAAAACCCTACAACACTTTAGACAACAGCTAGATAGATTGTAAGCAAAACCACGATTAACTCAGAATATTAATACAAAATTAAGGCTGCAGTAAACTCACCCCTGTATTCATTTGCTGCATAAGCTCATCTAATTTCTCTCCAATGCTTCTTGAAGACTTGAAGATTGTGACAAAGCGTGGTTTGTAGCGATCCACAGCACCATAAAAGTTACTCTTCAGTTTGTAGATCTGTGGGGACTATCCTGTTAAACTCTGCAAACACCTACAACACAGGCAAAAAAAAAGGCATGGGACAGCGTGGAAATCTTTCAATGAACAATTATTAGTAATTAATAATTGATTTTTCTTATCTTTATAAAAAATATCTTTCAATGCATGGTCAGGCCAACAGGCCAATTCTAAAGCCAAACCTAAACAGAATGTGGTTTATAATGGTGGAAAAGGGTATGAATAAGTACTTACTTGTCTCTCTGTAAAAAGAGCTGGCCACTGC
>NC_138242.1:32595443-32652943 GCF_964197995.2 Scardinius erythrophthalmus | reverse complement strand
TTTATAACACATACACTTTCAGGCTTTAATGGCCATGAGGGGGAGTAAATGATGACAGAAGTTTCATTTTTGGTGAACTACTTTTTTTATTAATAAGGAAAAACTTTTTTAAATTAAACTATACTCTAAATAAGGAACTAAAACTGCCAGTAGGTGGCGTTAAATGTCTAAACGAGTGAGTCATTTATTCATTCGGTTCATGAAAAACCGTATAAGTATGAAATATGATATAAAAACAGTATGAGACAAAAACTCATACGGGGCATTTTTGCCCTGATTTCTTGAATTTTATGCTAATTCTGACTGTATTCTACAGGCTTCTACAGTGAGTTCTATGGAAGCATATGGGAAGCAATATTCAATTTGAAATGCAATATGTAAAATGGCAATGCATTTCTGCATTTAAATTGACATTTTTCATTACATTTGTGCAACGTTTGGTGCAAAATGGTGAAAATTCAATTATATAATTTACATTTGCCATTTCATACACTAGTTTTAATATGTAAATTGAATACATATTTTAAGGCTTTATAAGTTGCAAAATTAAAACTAAAATGTATTACAGAAATGATTAGATATGTTTAACATGTTCAAGCAAAAACTGTAAGAAAATGATCATTTAAATGTTATTTTTCTTAATTGCATTTACACATTTAAGACACTTGCGACTGCATTTTCATTAAATGTCCAGCAATGAATGAAGCAAAATTCAATGTGCATTATGAAAATGCATTCCGAGCCGATCATAAACTGTATGAAACGTAGGTCTGTGTTAAATCATTTTAATAGGGTTATTTCGCCATAACTAATTAAATTAATGCGTTAAAAACGTAATATAAAGTTACATCAAGTAATGTTTTTCAACACGACACCACTAAATGAAGAATGGAGGAAGAAACAGAAAGATGAATCGCTCTCTGTATTGTTATAAAGGAACCGTTAGTAAATCAGATCTGGTTGAGACGAGTTCATGAACGCCTGCAGGGTTTACAGTTTCTTCATTCCTCTAAACTCGACGGATGATTTATAACTTCAGCAAACCTGCATTAAAGAGAATAGAGTTATAGAAGAAAACACTGGGTTATTATCAGACGCCAGTGTTAGATAGTCTTGTGAGACCAGCAGTGTTGTGCAAAATAACAGTAAGAATCGTGAGTGTCGATGAGAACTTGAACTGTCCACAACACTTGAATCGGAATGACAGGAATTGTTATTCACAGGTGCATTCTGGGAAATTAACTGTTCTTCCATTTTGATTCACGGAAGTTAAAAGCACTCAATCACAGTATATGAGACCCTAGATCACGTCACCAGTCACATGACGCACGGGTATATCTGTGGCAATAGCCAACAATACATTGTATGGGTCAAAATTATCGATTTTTCTTTTATGTCAAAAATCATTAGGATATTAAGTAAAGATCATGTTCCATGAAGATATTTTGTAAATTTCCTACAGTCAATATATAAAACATTTATTTGTGTGAGTGAATGCAACACAATCGCCAACATAAATGCACAACTTTAAAGGAGATTTTCTCAATGTTTCGATTTTTCTGCATCCTCAGATTCCAGATTTTCAATAGTTGTGTCTTGACCAAATATTGTCCTATCCTAACAAACAATACATCAATGGGAAGCTCATTTATTCTGCTTTCAGATGATGTATACATTTCAATTTAAAAAAATTGACCCATGTGACTGGTTTTGCGGTCCAGGGTCACATATGAATATCACTGAATCTCAGTTCATTTTAATTCTTCTACTATTCAAATTTAAATTGCAATTTGGAGTCCTGTTTGCTACCCTAATCCAGGAATTGAGTTTTTGTATTGCTTTTGCTCTTTCATTGCTCATCAGACTTTATGGAGATCTCTGTTGTGTTCAAATATCCCCAAAGGAGTCCGCAGTTATCATCCAGTCAGAGTCAGAGCTGGAAAACAATAGCTCAGATCGTCTGACGTCTGAGACATTACTGAGATCTCCACTGACACACACGTGAGACGACTGGAGATCTCCACAGACACACACACGTGAGACGACTGGAGATCTCCACAGACACACCTGTGAGACGACTGGAGATCTCCACTAACACACACGTGAGACGACTGGAGATCTCCACTGACACACACGTGAGACGACTGGAGATCTCCACTGACACACACGTGAGACGACTGGAGATCTCCACTGACACACACGTGAGACGACTGGAGATCTCCACTGACACACACGTGAGACGACTGGAGACCTCCACTGACACACACCTGTGAGACGACTGGAGATCTCCACTAACACACACGTGAGACGACTGGAGATCTCCACTGACACACACGTGAGACGACTGGAGATCTCCACTGACACACACGTGAGACGACTGGAGATCTCCACTAACACACACGTGAGACGACTGGAGATCTCCACTGACACACACGTGAGACGACTGGAGATCTCCACTGACACACACGTGAGACGACTGGAGATCTCCACTGACACACACGTGAGACGACTGGAGATCTCCACTGACACACCTGTGAGACGACTGGAGATCTCCACTGACACACACGTGAGACGACTGGAGATCTCCACTGACACACACGTGAGACGACTGGAGATCTCCACTGACACACACGTGAGACGACTGGAGATCTCCACTGACACACCTGTGAGACGACTGGAGATCTCCACTGACACACGCGTGAGACGACTGGAGACCTCCACTGACACACGCATGAGACGACTGGAGATCTCCACTGACACACACGTGAGACGACTGGAGATCTCCACTGACACACACGTGAGACGACTGGAGATCTCCACTGACACACACGTGAGACGACTGGAGATCTCCACTGACACACACGTGAGACGACTGGAGATCTCCACTGACACACACGTGAGACGACTGGAGATCTCCACTGACACACACGTGAGACGACTGGAGATCTCCACAGACACACACGTGAGACGACTGGAGATCTCCACTGACACACACGTGAGACGACTGGAGATCTCCACTGACACACACGTGAGACGACTGGAGATCTCCACTGACACACACGTGAGACGACTGGAGATCTCCACTGACACACACGTGAGACGACTGGAGATCTCCACTGACACACACGTGAGACGACTGGAGATCTCCACTGACACACACGTGAGACGACTGGAGATCTCCACTGACACACACGTGAGACGACTGGAGATCTCCACTGACACACACGTGAGACGACTGGACGTGAGACGACTGGAGATCTCCACTAACACACACGTGAGACGACTGGAGATCTCCACAGACACACACGTGAGACGACTGGAGATCTCCACTGACACACACGTGAGACGACTGGAGATCTCCACTGACACACACGTGAGACGACTGGAGATCTCCACTGACACACACGTGAGACGACTGGACGTGAGACGACTGGAGATCTCCACTAACACACACGTGAGACGACTGGAGATCTCCACAGACACACACGTGAGACGACTGGAGATCTCCACTGACACACACGTGAGACGACTGGAGATCTCCACTGACACACACGTGAGACGACTGGAGATCTCCACTGACACACACGTGAGACGACTGGAGATCTCCACTGACACACACGTGAGACGACTGGAGATCTCCACAGACACACACGTGAGACGACTGGAGATCTCCACTGACACACACGTGAGACGACTGGAGATCTCCACTGACACACACGTGAGACGACTGGAGATCTCCACTGACACACACGTGAGACGACTGGAGATCTCCACTGACACACACGTGAGACGACTGGAGATCTCCACTGACACACACGTGAGACGACTGGAGATCTCCACTGACACACACGTGAGACGACTGGAGATCTCCACTGACACACACGTGAGACGACTGGAGATCTCCACAGACACACACGTGAGACGACTGGAGATCTCCACTGACACACACGTGAGACGACTGGAGATCTCCACAGACACACACGTGAGACGACTGGAGACCTCCACTGACACACACGTGAGACGACTGGAGATCTCCACTGACACACACGTGAGACGACTGGAGATCTCCACTAACACACACGTGAGACGACTGGAGATCTCCACTAACACACACGTGAGACGACTGGAGATCTCCACTAACACACACGTGAGACGACTGGAGATCTCCACTGACACACACGTGAGACGACTGGAGATCTCCACTGACACACACGTGAGACGACTGGAGATCTCCACAGACACACACGTGAGACGACTGGAGATCTCCACTGACACACACGTGAGACGACTGGAGATCTCCACTGACACACACGTGAGACGACTGGAGATCTCCACTGACACACACGTGAGACGACTGGAGATCTCCACTGACACACACCTGTGAGACGACTGGAGATCTCCACAGACACACACCTGTGAGACGACTGGAGACCTCCACTGACACACACGTGAGACGACTGGAGATCTCCACTGACACACCTGTGAGACGACTGGAGATCTCCACTGACACACACGTGAGACGACTGGAGATCTCCACTGACACACACCTGTGAGACGACTGGAGATCTCCACAGACACACACCTGTGAGACGACTGGAGATCTCCACTGACACACACGTGAGACGACCGGAGATCTCCACTGACACACACGTGAGACGACTGGAGATCTCCACTGACACACACGTGAGACGACTGGAGATCTCCACTGACACACACGTGAGACGACTGGAGATCTCCACTGACACACACCTGTGAGACGACTGGAGATCTCCACAGACACACACCTGTGAGACGACTGGAGACCTCCACTGACACACACGTGAGACGACTGGAGATCTCCACTGACACACCTGTGAGACGACTGGAGATCTCCACTGACACACGCGTGAGACGACTGGAGACCTCCACTGACACACGCGTGAGACGACTGGAGATCTCCACTGACACACACGTGAGACGACTGGAGATCTCCACTGACACACACGTGAGACGACTGGAGAACTCCACTGACACACACCTGTGAGACGACTGGAGATCTCCACTGACACACATGTGAGACGACTGGAGATCTCCACAGACACACACCTGTGAGACGACTGGAGATCTCCACTGACACACACGTGAGACGACTGGAGACCTCCACTGACACACACGTGAGACGACTGGAGATCTCCACTGACACACACGTGAGACGACTGGAGATCTCCACAGACACACACGTGAGACGACTGGAGATCTCCACTGACACACACGTGAGACGACTGGAGATCTCCACTGACACACACGTGAGACGACTGGAGATCTCCACTGACACACACCTGTGAGACGACTGGAGATCTCCACAGACACACACCTGTGAGACGACTGGAGATCTCCACTGACACACACGTGAGACGACTGGAGATCTCCACTGACACACACGTGAGACGACTGGAGATCTCCACTGACACACACGTGAGACGACTGGAGATCTCCACTGACACACACGTGAGACGACTGGAGATCTCCACTGACACACACCTGTGAGACGACTGGAGATCTCCACTGACACACACGTGAGACGACTGGAGATCTCCACTGACACACACGTGAGACGACTGGAGATCTCCACTGACACACACGTGAGACGACTGGAGATCTCCACTGACACACACCTGTGAGACGACTGGAGATCTCCACAGACACACACACGTGAGACGACTGGAGATCTCCACTGACACACACGTGAGACGACTGGAGATCTCCACTGACACACACGTGAGACGACTGGAGATCTCCACTGACACACACGTGAGACGACTGGAGATCTCCACTGACACACACGTGAGACGACTGGAGATCTCCACTGACACACACGTGAGACGACTGGAGATCTCCACAGACACACACCTGTGAGACGACTGGAGATCTCCACTGACACACACGTGAGACGACTGGAGATCTCCACTGACACACACGTGAGACGACTGGAGATCTCCACTGACACACACCTGTGAGACGACTGGAGATCTCCACTGACACACACCTGTGAGACGACTGGAGATCTCCACTGACACACACCTGTGAGACGACTGGAGATCTCCACAGACACACACCTGTGAGACGACTGGAGACCTCCACTGACACACACGTGAGACGACTGGAGACCTCCACTGACACACACGTGAGACGACTGGAGATCTCCACTGACACACACGTGAGACGACTGGAGATCTCCACTGACACACACGTGAGACGACTGGAGATCTCCACTGACACACACCTGTGAGACGACTGGAGATCTCCACAGACACACACACGTGAGACGACTGGAGATCTCCACTGACACACACGTGAGACGACTGGAGATCTCCACTGACACACACGTGAGACGACTGGAGATCTCCACTGACACACCTGTGAGACGACTGGAGATCTCCACTGACACACACCTGTGAGACGACTGGAGATCTCCACTGACACACCTGTGAGACGACTGGAGATCTCCACAGACACACACGTGAGACGACTGGAGATCTCCACAGACACACACGTGAGATGACTGGAGATCTCCACTGACACACACGTGAGACGACTGGAGACCTCCACTGACACACACGTGAGACGACTGGAGACCTCCACTGACACACACGTGAGACGACTGGAGATCTCCACTAACACACACGTGAGACGACTGGAGATCTCCACTGTAACACACGTGAGACGACTGGAGATCTCCACAGACACACACGTGAGACGACTGGAGATCTCCACAGACACACACGTGAGATGACTGGAGATCTCCACTGACACACACGTGAGACGACTGGAGATCTCCACAGACACACACCTGTGAGACGACTGGAGACCTCCACTGACACACACGTGAGACGACTGGAGATCTCCACTGACACACACGTGAGACGACTGGAGATCTCCACTGACACACACGTGAGACGACTGGAGACCTCCACTGACACACACGTGAGACGACTGGAGATCTCCACTGACACACACGTGAGACGACTGGAGATCTCCACAGACACACACGTGAGACGACTGGAGATCTCCACAGACACACACGTGAGACGACTGGAGATCTCCACAGACACACACGTGAGACGACTGGAGATCTCCACAGACACACACGTGAGACGACTGGAGATCTCCACTGACACACACGTGAGACGACTGGAGATCTCCACAGACACACACGTGAGACGACTGGAGATCTCCACTGACACACACGTGAGACGACTGGAGACCTCCACTGACACACACGTGAGACGACTGGAGATCTCCACTAACACACACGTGAGACGACTGGAGATCTCCACTAACACACACGTGAGACGACTGGAGACCTCCACTGACACACACGTGAGACGACTGGAGATCTCCACTGACACACACGTGAGCCGACTGGAGATCTCCACAGACACACACGTGAGACGACTGGAGATCTCCACTGACACACACGTGAGACGACTGGAGATCTCCACAGACACACACGTGAGACGACTGGAGATCTCCACTGACACACACGTGAGACGACTGGAGACCTCCACTGACACACACGTGAGACGACTGGAGATCTCCACTGACACACACGTGAGACGACTGGAGATCTCCACTAACACACACGTGAGACGACTGGAGACCTCCACTGACACACACGTGAGACGACTGGAGATCTCCACTGACACACACGTGAGACGACTGGAGATCTCCACTGTCACACACGTGAGACGACTGGAGATCTCCACAGACACACACCTGTGAGACGACTGGAGACCTCCACTGACACACACGTGAGACGACTGGAGATCTCCACTGACACACACGTGAGACGACTGGAGACCTCCACTGACACACATGTGAGACGACTGGAGATCTCCACTGACACACACGTGAGACGACTGGAGATCTCCACTGACACACACGTGAGACGACTGGAGATCTCCACTGACACACACGTGAGACGACTGGAGATCTCCACTGACACACACGTGAGACGACTGGAGATCTCCACTGACACACACGTGAGACGACTGGAGATCTCCATTGACACACATGTGAGACGACTGGAGATCTCCACTGACACACACGTGAGACGACTGGAGATCTCCACAGACACACACGTGAGACGACTGGAGATCTCCACAGACACACACGTGAGACGACTGGAGATCTCCACAGACACACACGTGAGACGACTGGAGATCTCCACAGACACACACGTGAGACGACTGGAGATCTCCACTGACACACCTGTGAGACGACTGGAGATCTCCACTGACACACACGTGAGACGACTGGAGACCTCCACAGACACACACGTGAGACGACTGGAGATCTCCACAGACACACACCTGTGAGACGACTGGAGATCTCCACAGACACACACGTGAGACGACTGGAGATCTCCACTGACACACCTGTGAGACGACTGGAGATCTCCACTGACACACACGTGAGACGACTGGAGACCTCCACTGACACACACGTGAGACGACT
Source organism: Scardinius erythrophthalmus (assembly GCF_964197995.2). Classification (NCBI taxonomy): domain Eukaryota; kingdom Metazoa; phylum Chordata; class Actinopteri; order Cypriniformes; family Leuciscidae; genus Scardinius; species Scardinius erythrophthalmus. The sequence goes on along the minus strand of NC_138242.1, from coordinate 32,644,447 downwards.
GGAGATCTCCACAGACACACACCTGTGAGACGACTGGAGATCTCCACAGACACACACGTGAGACGACTGGAGATCTCCACTGACACACACGTGAGACGACTGGAGATCTCCACTGACACACACGTGAGACGACTGGAGATCTCCACAGACACACACCTGTGAGACGACTGGAGATCTCCACTGACACACACGTGAGACGACTGGAGATCTCCACAGACACACACGTGAGACGACTGGAGATCTCCACAGACACACACGTGAGACGACTGGAGATCTCCACAGACACACACGTGAGACGACTGGAGATCTCCACAGACACACACCTGTGAGACGACTGGAGATCTCCACAGACACACACGTGAGACGACTGGAGACCTCCACTGACACACACGTGAGACGACTGGAGATCTCCACTGACACACACGTGAGACGACTGGAGATCTCCACAGACACACACCTGTGAGACGACTGGAGATCTCCACTGACACACACGTGAGACGACTGGAGATCTCCACTGACACACACGTGAGACGACTGGAGATCTCCACTGACACACACGTGAGACGACTGGAGATCTCCACAGACACACACGTGAGACGACTGGAGATCTCCACTGACACACACGTGAGACGACTGGAGATCTCCACAGACACACACGTGAGATGACTGGAGATCTCCACTGACACACACGTGAGACGACTGGAGATCTCCACAGACACACACCTGTGAGACGACTGGAGATCTCCACTGACACACACGTGAGACGACTGGAGATCTCCACTGACACACACGTGAGACGACTGGAGATCTCCACAGACACACACGTGAGACGACTGGAGATCTCCACTGACACACACGTGAGACGACTGGAGATCTCCACTGACACACACGTGAGACGACTGGAGATCTCCACTGACACACACGTGAGACGACTGGAGATCTCCACAGACACACACGTGAGACGACTGGAGATCTCCACTGACACACACGTGAGACGACTGGAGATCTCCACTGACACACACGTGAGACGACTGGAGATCTCCACTGACACACACGTGAGACGACTGGAGATCTCCACTGACACACACGTGAGACGACTGGAGATCTTCACAGACACACACACGTGAGACGACTGGAGAAACATCTGTTTTCTGGTTTGATCTCCTGTAGGATGTATTACCTGTGTCCACTGCTCAGTTTCAGAGCTTATATTTAGCAGAGAGAGGTTACTCTCGCGCTGCTGTAACTAGGCAACAGAAACTGTGTGTTCTGTAACGTTCTTTCAGCTCAGATCTGATACACACTTTAGAAACACTGGGATTCACACAGCAGTGACTCAAGTTTTAAACTGGTTGTGTCTCACACTATATTGAAATTGTAATTTGCATCAATAAAATACTTTTTAAACAAACCATGTTATTTTATGATGGACATGTAATGTGCAAATTTTCCAACTTTATCTTAAATGTTGATGAAACCTGCAAACTTGTATGAAAAAAACTTTTGTTTTGACGTGTAATTGTGGTAGAAAAACACTTTCAACAAAACTCTAAAAAAAGTATATTACTGAAATAAAGCTGAAATAAAATAACATAAATATTAGATGATTTTTTACCTAAAATAACTATTTAATAACTAGTTTAATAGTTTAATACTGACGTTTAAACTAAAACTAAAATTAAACCTGTACATGTAAAAATAAATGCTAATTTGACATTAATGAATACTGTAATAGTTTATAAATAATACTAAAATAACACTGCCAAGATGTGGGTGGTTGCCAGGGGGTTGCTAAGATGTTCTCAGTGGTTTCTAAGGGGTTGCTAAGATGTTCTCAGAGGTTTCTAGGGGGTTGCTAAGATGTTCTCGGTGGTTGTCAGGGGGTTGCTAATAAAGATGTTCTAGGTGGTTCCTAGGTGGTCTCTAAGATGTTCTGGGTGATTTCTATGGGGTTTCTACAATGTTCTCTGTGGTTTCTAGAGGGTTGCTAAGATGTCCTGGCTGGTTGCCATGGGGTTACTAAGATGTCCTGGATGGTTGACAAGGGGTTGCTAAGATGTCCTGGGTGGTTGCCAGGGGGTTACTAAGATTTCCTGGATGGTTGACAGGGGGTTGCTAAGATGTCCTGGGTGGTTGCCAGGGGGTTACTAAGATTTCCTGGATGGTTGACAGGGGGTTGCTAAGATGTCCTGGGTGGTTGCCAGGGGGTTACTAAGATTTCCTGGGTGGTTGCCAGGGGGTTACTAAGATGTCATGGATGGTTGACAGGGGGTTGCTAAGATGTCCTGGGTGGTTGCCAGGGGGTTGCTAAGATGTCCTGGGTGGTTGCTAGGAGGTTTCTGTGAACGTCTCTATGATCTTCTGGTCTGTATATCTGGGATCTCTCCTTCAGTGTGTGTCTGATCACTCCGTGAAGCATCAGCACACTCTCCTCAACAACACACACAATCTGAAGAAACATTAATGTCTAAAGCTGATGCTGTCTCCTAACTTCAGCTGTGGGACTAGTGATGCTGGATTTAGAGTCTGGTAATCTGTCGTGTTGTTGTTTACAGCTGTGTCTCAAGAAAACACACACACACACACACACACACACACACACACACACACGAGTATGAGTCACAGTGCTGTATTGACCCCTGCAGGTCCATGGCTGATTACGGCTGTATAACAAATGCTCTGCGGTCCTCAGGACACACACGCTCACTCTCTCTCACACACTCACACACACACACACACACACACACACACACACACACACACACACACAACTTTAAAGGAAGATTATTCTTTTAACGTTTAAAATAAACTTTAAAAGAAATTATATATATATATATATATATATATATATATATATATATATATATATATATATATATAAACTTTAGGTGAATGTGTGTAGTACAGATAATGCAGTGCCTTTCTACAGACCCGATTACCATGACAACATAATGAGTGACCAATCATCATTGAGTTTTGGAAGTGGTTGGTGATGTCATCAGATGAAATACAGATGCTGTAGTCTTTATTTGCATATGCAGATCTGTGAATGCTCATTAGCATATGCAAGTATCTGCTGTAATGATTTTAATGGTGCAGATTAGCATGTTTGACCTTTGAATGGAGTGACATACAGGTGACAGTGTGTTTGAACACAGAAACCACACACACACACACACACACACACACACACACACACACAACAAAGGCCAAGAGGTGTCACATTATCTGATGCTGACACACACACACACACACACACACACACACTCAAACACACACACAAACCCACACACACACACACACACACACATACACTCCAACACACACACACGTAACTTTGCCATAAGCGTGTTTATGGTGTTGTTGCTTGACTCTGCACTGCAGCCGTGTGCTATTAATAGAGAGAGAGAGAGAGTGTGTGTGTGTGTGTGTGTGTGTGTCTCTGTTGAGTTCTGCTGCTTCATGCATCGCTGTAGAGATTCGCAAAACCACATTCTTACAAAAGCAACTAGCTGATCTTAAGAAAGCTCTGTATAATCAGCTTTTCCACCAGAGACAGATAATATATTATCATTAATAATAATAACTTATATTTGATTTTATAAGTTTATAAACTTATCTCAAGATATATTCTTTTTAAAAGCACAGTTAAAGTTTCTCCAGTGAAACCCAGATCCGGACAGTGATGTTCGTGGTCAGACGCAGAACAGAGGAGAGATGTTTCTGCTCCACTTCCGCTCGTTCTCTCGCTCCGTTTGGAGAGGCTTCTCGTTCGCTCGACTGCTGATTCCTCATCGCTCGCTCGGCCCGATCGCCCACCTCAGTGCAGATCAGTTTGATTTCTGTGTTCTTCATCCCTTTGTTGAGGTTTCCTCTCCTCTCTTCTCTCGCTCCCTCCCTTCCCCTCCGATTATCTTCAACAGAACAGTGTCTCACACACACACACACTCTCTCTCGCTCTCACACACACACTCTCTCTCTCTCTCTCTCTCTCTCTCTCTCTCTCTCTCTCTGTCTCTCTCTCACACACACATACACACACTCTCTCGCTCTCACACACTCTCTGTCTCTTTCTCTCACACTCTCTCTCTCTCTCACACACTCTCTCTCACTCTCACACATTCTCTCTCACTCTCTCGCTCTCACACACACACTCTCTCTCACACACTCTCCCTCTCTCTCTCTCTCTCTCTCTCTCTTTCTCTCTCTCTCTCGCTCTCACACACACACTCTCTCGCTCTCTCACACATACACACACACACACACACTCTCTCCCTCTTCCTCTCTCTCTCTCTCTCTCTCTCTGACAGAAGTAGGATTCTGCTTGCAGCGTTCACTAATGTGAAGCGACTGGGCTTCTGCATCTGTGTGCGCTTCTCTTTGTGCTGCTCGGTTTGTGAAGAAACTCAAGCAGGAACGCAGCACAGAAACACTCGCAGGCAGCGAAACACACTGAGAGTGCTGGGAAACTGGTACCGGGGATATGGGTTGATGGCGCGAACGCTTGGGTTGGTAGGGATGTGTAACGGCGGCCCGATGCGGTGCTGAGGATCATGGTCGTGGCGCTGGTGCTCAAGCTGTTGGATCCGCTCCAGTGCTTCGCTCACATGCCGCTCTGTGAGGCTGGGAGAACCAGCTGTACCCGCTGGGACCAGAACCACGCGCGCGAGGGGCCCGAGGGGCCCGAGGTGAGGGGTCACACCTGTACAGTCAAACTATAGCTCTTTACAATACATTTTTGGCATTTATATTGCGCTTTCATATGTACTACTGTACACCCAAAGCGCTTTACAATCAATCATATCAGGGAATCTCTCCTCAACCACCACATGTTGTTTTACAGAAAACCGTGATGTTAATGTTTATCATATCTTCATTGTTGTTGCAGAAGAGCTGGGCGATAATATGGTTACAGTATGTGACAAGGCTGCATTTATTTAATTAAAAATAAAAACAACGAAATATTGTTATATGTTTTTACAATTTAAAATAGCTATTTTATATGGAAGCTTGTTTCCGCCACAGAAATACATAAAAAATAAGACTTTATATCTCGCAATTCTGACTTTATAACTTGCAATTCCTACTTTATATCAAAAACAAAAACAAGTCTCACCATTGAAAGCCGTGTACCAAGCACACAATTATATTGTTTTTATTATAATTTGATGTAGCCGATATGACAGACTTGCGCTGCTTATTTTGCACTAAACTGTATTTTTTTTATTTTATCTTCCAATCATATTTCAAACAACTCAAAACCATCATGTTGAATATCTGAAGTGTCTCAGCTGAAAGAAATAATACATTATTTATCGGCTTTAATATATGGGCCAAAATTTCGTATCGGGCCTATAATGATAACATTAAAAATTATCATATGTCAGTACCGATACCGATACGGTGGCCGAAATATCGTGCATCCCTAGTTGTATGTATTTCTAATGAAGATGCATCCAAGTTGATCATTAAATGAAACACAACTGAGAGCTCAGTTAAGTTTCCTGAGCTATAAAACCACAACCTCTGAGCAATAATATTTTCCTGAAGGCCAAACATCTAGAAATGCAAATGAAAACCAACGCAAGCACATGACGCCCTTGGCAGAACAAACCAGAGCAAGACGACACAAACAAACCGGAGCTCGTACAGTAATTTGGCATTGCTTTATTATTTTCAGGATAAGAGACCATGGCTGTCGTGGACACTGTGTTTAGGCCTTTGTCTTGATTTTGTTCACCTTTAGCATCTGATCTGGATCCAGTTTGGTTGATATGAGTGTTACAGTGTAGATGGAGGGTTAATGAAAACCCACTGATCTCAGGACAGCTACTAAAACTTTAAATACCTCCGTTTGAATCCTCTTAGTGAAATATGGAGATTGTAGGAGCTGAGAGGAGCTCTGAACCGCTGGAGAAGTGACTTAATTCCTGAATACCACTTTCGACTGAACGCAGGGGAAAGCCCTGAATGAGATGAGCTGAGGAAGAGGATTGTGGGATTGAATAGGAGAGGATGCATTTGTCCTCTTAGATCAGTTTACACCACAGAAACGTCACTTATTTTGTCACTCAGCAGGATTATTCATTGGCTCTTTCTGCAGTTGCATAGTTTCACCAATAGGTGGCGCCTGATGACTGTCTTTATGAGTGAGACGTTTGAATCATTCGTTGAACCAACAGCGCTAATTCATTCAACCATCATTTATCCAACAGCGCTAATTCATTCACCAATGAAACAACTGACTGTTTTAATGAGCGAGTCATTGAATCATTCACTCAACCATTTTGTTTCAAAACCCTTATTCATTTCAGAACAAAACAAATGATTGTAGGTTTTTCTCAAATGGTTTTCTTTCTTCCGTAGAATGCAAAATGAGCAAAAAAGACATTTAGAAAAGAAAACAAAGCACTATAACAGTAGTTCATCTGACTCACACTCTATTCTAGGTCTTCTGAAGTCTTAATGTGAGAAACAGACCCATATTTAAGTCATTATTCGTGCTAATCCTTCATGCTAAAGCTTTGATGGCTGAGATTGTCTTTATTCTGGTTTGATATATTGCTGTTTCTATGAAACCAGATGGACTTGTGATTTGAGATGCTCTTGGTGCACTGATGCATTCAGATGAATATGACTCTGATCTTCATCTTTAACTCATGCTCTGTTTGAGATTGTGCAAGAGGAATGAATACAGAAGTCCATGTTAGATACTCTAGTCAGATCTATTTATAGTTCATAGAAAAAAGAGATGACATCACGTCTGTAGCTGTGTTAATGCAAGAAAATGCTTTTCATTTTGATGAGGAACTATTAGTAATTTTCTTATTTCTGCTGTGATATAGTTCCATTTTTAGAATTATATATATAATATGATATCATATAATAGGCCTTTCTTGTGTATCCATCACCTGAAAAATTACTGTTTTTATGTCACAGGTAGCCAATTTTTCCCATGCGCTTTCATGTCTTGATGTTGTTGATGGCCAGAATCCTCCTGAAATGTCTTTGATATCAGATGTAGAGAATCACATATCAGGGCTCGATAATTAACACTGATGAGGGTCAGTCCAGATTCACCACAGGTTCGAGTGCGGCCCCGTATTTGCCCACTTAAATTGATTTCCACTGCACTTTTTACCTTTATAAATGCCTTTATAAAATAAATAATGTTTTAAAATGAATTGATACTTTTAAACATTAAACTAAAACCGCCAGTAGGTGGCGGCAAGTCTTAATGAGTGAGTCATTGAATCATTCATTCGTTCATTCGTTCGTTCGTTCGTTCATTCATTCAGTACTGAAAAGAGTGGCTGTATTTATGAACGAGTCATTGAATCATTGACTCGCACGACTCGTTCACGAATCACCGCTGTGTTGAAAACTGCTGTTGCTTTCTTTGGAACTATTATTTCATTGCAAAATAGAGCAAACAACTCTGACAAAACTGTTTAAAATGCACATCACTTAATAGGACCCTTTTTGTTGAACTGTTGTGTAAAAATCACATATGCAATCTTGTGGATATTTAGGAAACATTGCATTCTTGCTCGTATGATATATACTCAACATTAAAAACTAGAGCTCACACAGGGTGTTTTTGTTCTGAAGAGAGTTTGAGTCTTAAATCGATCTCTATGCACAGACTGTGTCTATATTTGTTCTTCATGCTAGTAATTGCATGAATCCCACAAAGGTACATTGTCGAGAACAGCAGTAATATAACATGATATCTGCACACGCTGCTCTTGTGGATGCTGTCAGTTTTGACTGAAAAGATGAGGTAATTTGATAGTTTTATGTAAATGTTTAGCATTAATGATGTACATCTTCTTGATCATGTGACGTCATTCACCCACATCTCTGAACAGACACATAGATTTCCATTTCAGTTTATGACGTACAGACAATTTTGTGCATGCATTTTTCCTTTCATATTAAAGTCCCGCTCATGTGGCAAAGTTTTAAATCAATACTGTATTTATGTCATGAGACAGAATCCAGTACTGAGTATTTTCGAGAGCTGTGAAATGAAGCTTTTGCGTCTTTAAGAGATTCTTTGCAACTTATTAAAGTTTCTCATCAGCAGATGGAAAAGCGGCTCCTAAAGCAGATTAAAGAAGCCCGAAGCCCCAAAAGCGCTGAACTCTCGCTGTCCTAAACTTAAGCTTTCAAATCCTCAACAGACCTGAGCGAGGAACTTCATTTACATGAGCTGTGAAATCAGCAGAGAATCAATAACATCTGGAGTGCCAGTATATTTAATAAACATAAAAACTAATTCAAACTGTTGATATAAACTATAATAGTATCTCAACAAGAGTCCTGAAGCCGTGGTGATGATGAAGATTTGAGAAGAAATCTGCAGTCGGGCAAATCAAGAGAGAATTAAAGATTAATGACTGATTCAGATGCTCTTCTATTATTTTTACATGAACGTCATCTGTGATATAGAAGTAAAGGACTAATGGTGAAGGGTTTCTGAAGACTTCAGTCTTCACTGTTTGATCCTTTCCTCATTGTATTTACACTATATTACGACAATATGACTTTTCTCTGACATTTTTTTGTGAGATTTGAGTCTCTTGGCTCGAATCTTGTAGGATTGAATTATTTGTGATCAAACCCAGAGGTGGCGAGAAACCGAGAGCTTGTTGAGTTGGCAGATCCAAAGCTTCTGTCATTGTTTATAATAGAAATTGGGGCTCTTCAATATTTGATTTAGTGTTTTACCAGAGGACTTTCTCAGGCCGGCTCTGTCGCCTCAATCTTTTCACTTCCAGCCCATCAAACATCTGTTGACTCGAGGTTTCTGAGGGGTTTCATTCCGGTTTGAACTCTCAAATTAAATTCATGAAAGCTGCAGGTAAGAATAATATTATACTACAATACATCCACACACATCTATCTATCCATCCATCTATCCATTAATAGTAGTATTTAACAACAAATATTTATTTCTCCGCTAAAGAAATATGCTGGTTCTATTCTTTTTTTGTAGTGAAAAAAATAATATTTTAGTTAAATTCAATTGTCCATTTTTCAACATCCAATGATGATCATTGTTTTTTTTGCCAAATCATTCAGCACACGTGAAATGAAAATGGCTCAAAAAGATCAAAACTAACTAGAACAGACCTTTAGAAGATATAATTAACACACGACACACATCCAGAGGGAAATCTCATCCTCCTAAACCTTTGTTAAATGTAATCAACTCTCCTAGGTGTCAGCATTGAAAGTTTTAGTGTCTTTTAATAGAATAAAGGGACATTTCTAGAGTGTAGATGAAAAGAAATGGACATTTCTAGTCCTAATTTGACTGAATGTACCTCTCTATTAGACGTCACAGATGACTCTTAATTTGTGATTTGGGTTAATGTACGATCGATCACCCGACATTTCTCTTCAAAAATCCATCGCATCAATCATGATTCTGTCCCACAACAACATTTATGTTAAACTGAACCCCTCTTTTTATAATATTATAATCATAAACCTATTTTTTAAGTGCAGCTCTTCATCTCCAGTGAATGTGGGAATAAACAGGTCGTGTTTGGGGTTCTTGTAATGTGTTTTGACATCGTTTTGCTTCATGCTTCACTGGGGAGATTTGAAAAGCTTATTTTAGTTGCAGGGGTTTCTAAAAATAAGGCCCAAGTCCCCGAGGAGGGTCTTGACGCGGGACGTGTCCGGCCATGAGCTCTAATAGGTGCTGAATGATGAGATCAGGCCTTTCGAGGTCAAGAGACCAGATGATTTCTGCAGAAGAGCTCAGGCGTGATGCCAGCTGATGTCCTCAGACTCCAGAGCCCCTTTCATGGGGACCTAGTAACATTGCCGGGATCAGTCCCGGAACGCGCCCTGTGTGAACAAAAGCCAGGACCAATGCCTTCACTGCAGAAAATGCTTTTCTTACTAAGTATTTTTGTCTTGTTTCCAGTCCAAATACCTAAACATTCTTAAATCAAGATGCATTTACTAAATCTATTGAACTATTGCAAGTATACTTTAGGTACACTTTAAATTTCTTGCATTTAAAGACTGATATTATACAGAAATCACACTATCTGTGTGAAATCATGCAGGAGAAAAAACAGTCAGTTGAGTTTGTGGCAAAACCTTTTACAGTGCTTGTATATTGTTGTCTTTCAATGCATAAGATGATTCACACTCGGAAATCATTCATTACATTCATTTCAAGATTATTAGTTAAAACATTTCAAAATGCACCTGCAGACTATTTTTACAGTCATGAAATTTGTCACTGAGGATTTCTAAAAAATACTGTGCAAAAATCTCGTTCTCGTGAGATAAATGTCTCGTCGCACTCCTAGTGAATATAGATAGATAGATAGATAGATAGATAGATAGATAGATAGATAGATAGATAGATAGATAGATAGATAGATAGATAGATAGATATACATACATTTAAACTAACTTTATGTAAATTTGTAAATTGTATGTATGCATCTGTGTAATATTATGTATATTTTAGAGTAGGTTTTGTTGATGTTTTTGTTATCGTAAACCTAATTTTATTTTTTATTTTAAAGCACTAGTAAACACAACTCATATTTTCTCCAGAAAACACATGAATTCCAGCACAGATGTTCTGTTTGTGGAAACACTAGTGTTCGTCATGTCTTCAGCGAACAGCGTTTCTGCTCTTTTCAGAGTCGCGTCTCCGCCATTGCATCTGACGTGTGTTAGACTGCGGGACATTTCCCATGATGACTCACGCAGGAGTGTGTGTCGTGCTGTAAACCACTGTGTGTGAGAGCGGCACCTGCTCTCGCCCGCGGCCTGTGTGTGTGTGTGTGCAACACCTGCTGACCCCCAGAATGTCCTGCGTTTGACACTGACTGACATGAGGCTCTGATGCTCAGGCCTTTGGCAGACATGATCCTAACCCTAAAGATGTCTAACACTGAGACAGTGAAGCTGCAGATTAATGAGCGGTGTAAAGGTGGAGCTCCAGCGTTTGTGAGTCTGTATCTAAAGGTTCAACTGGGCTTTTCCCATCTCTCATCTCTCAGCGCACAAACAAACCACTCGCTCCGTTCATGTGGGTTTGTCTCAATCTCAGCAGACGAGATGAAATGTGACATGAACATGACAGAAATTACTGTACGCTCTTAGAAACTGACATTGACTGATGAGAGGTTGTGATTTATGTTTTCTTTCTGGAATTTATCTTTGAATGCAAGTTTTTGTTTTAAAGTCCCCCTGTCTATCAGTTTATCCCTTAAAACTCATCTTTGATCACCAAAATCACATATTTCAATGTTTTTTCCTTGTAAAAAAATTCTTCATGCCTTAAAATATCTAGAATGTAACTCGACACCCTCGCCTCATTTAGTATTCGCGGTTCTATGAATATGCAAATGAGCCCCGCCTCTACTCACACACTCAGCTCAGAGATCCACTGGTTGACGATCACACGTTGATCTGATTGGTTACAAGGTAGTTTGTGACTTTTGAATTTACACATGCTTTGTCTTAAAGCGTATTAAAAACACCACATAGACACATAAACTACATTAAAAGCTGGATTCTCACCACAGGGGGACTTAAATCATACTAATTTTAATTATTGTAAAAAAAACATTTTTTGTGTTACTTTGCTATTGTTCATTTGTCTTTTTTTCCTGTCAGCATAAATGAATTAGGACCCTTCTTGTATATGCATCTCTCAGACTGCCGTTTTGTGTAACGCGCACATAAACGGCCTGGTTGTCTGTGTGCATTTAATCATATCGCAGTAAAACAGCTGATTTTTGTGTAGCACTGAAAACACAAGTCAGGACGCGTCTGTCAGCGCGCCGAGCGTCTCAAAGACGTCCTGACAGTAGTTGCGTGACAGCGCTGTGTGTGTGGGGCTTGTTTGTTGTGCTATAATTATAATGTGTCAAATTGTGTTTCCAAACAGCTGTTCTTAAACTTAAACGCACTAAAATGTGCATGACGTGCATTTGTGCGTCAAAACACTTCATCGTGCGGATGGGTGAGAAACACTCGTGAGTTTCTCCTAAAGCAGCTTTACATAAGACCATCATCAGAGGTCATGAGAGGTCAACTCCTCTCGCACACCAACACACACACACACCTGTGTCAAACCACCCTCCCTCGCTAGTGCGCTCGTGCTTTACATCACGATATTTCACTATATTACTGTTTTTGAAACCTTCACATGAAAATGAATGTGTTTAGGGCTGTGATCTAATTAATTACATGCTATGATTAATCTGATTAATCGCACATCAGATTTGTCTGATAAATAACCCCCAAAGAAAAGCATCAAATTGACGTTACAAAAAGTAGCTTTAGAAAGAAATATTGCATTTGATTCAAAATAGAATTTATTACACATAAAGTTTTAGGCTAAAAGGGACATGAATTTTTCTTTATTTTAGAAGCTGTATCTTAATCTGTATATACAGACCAACAACTGTTTTGTTTACAACATTCTTTGAAATATCTTCTTTTATGTTTCGCAAAAGAAAGAAAGTCATACAGGTTTAAAAAGACATGAGGGTGAGTAAATGACGACAGACTATCCTCAAAATAGGATTTTTTTTAAATGAAGTGAAACTTGTGGCGGTAAATCTCTAAATGATTCTAAAAGAGTCATTGATTCATTCGATTCGTTCAAACGGCTGATTCATTCAGGAACAAAGTAAATGACTCTCTTAATGAAAGAGTCATTGAATCATTGGTTCACCCGATTGATTCGTTCAAATCACGGATTCATTCAGAAACGAAACAGTGCTGTGTGTTGCTCAGACGCTCAACGGTTCTGCTCTGGCTTTATAGGTAATATTTTCGTTGGCATAACTGAGCAAAAACAGACAATATTGTGTCTAAAATGCAACACAATATTAATATCATTGAGATACTGTTGTAAGTTTTAGCATTTGAGAAAAAGCATTTGGGAAGATAATTCAGTGTGCCAGTGGCTTGTGCAAAACATTTATTGCATATTTTTGCAGACGTTCTTTGGTGTATTAATGTCACTCTGATGAAACGTTTCTAAACACAAGCAGCTTTGAAACTTTGAGACTGTCTTTGGTTCACTGCAGTTTTAAGGAGGAAATACTCAGCAATGCTGTCGACTTATGAACTTACACATGGTTTGTCTTAAAGCGGATTAAAAACACCACATAGACACATAAACTACATTAAAAGCTGGATTTTCACCACAGGGGGACTTTAAATTATAATAATTTTAATTAGGTCTAATTTTAATTTAATCAAAAAAGTAGATTTTTATGTAGAATGATCTGATTTTGTGTTAATTTCCTATTGTTCATTTAAATCAGTCTGCATAAATTAATTAGGACCGTTCTTGTAAATGCATCTCTCAGACGGCCTGGTTGCAACTTTTTTTTGCATATTTTTGCTGATGTTCTGAGATGTATTAAAGCCACTCTAAATGAAACGTTTCCAAACACAAGCAGCTTTAAAACATCCCGTAAAAAATTAAATAAATTCTGTATTATGAATTTTTAAGGCGAATTTTTAATTTGGTGGTCAATTTGTAGAGAAAGACACGCCTGCACACATATATATTCAAACGCACATATCTATAGACTAAACATGTAATACGCATGTGCACGCCGTCAGCGTTTTCACAGATTCACGTTTTTGAAGATGATAACGTTTTAAAGAAATGTCACCGCTTGCTCCTTGGACCCGGTTTCTCGATTATCAAACACTGTTGTCGTGCGGATGATCGGCCGGAGCGCATTGAGGGTTTTCTGTAGAACGGTGTCGTGTTAGCGGCCACTAAGTTAATAACTAATGATCTTTATAACAGAAGCTTTAACTTTATCTGGACAATAACTTTATTCTAGATCTGCTGTAAAGCCAAACACTCTCTGTTACTGTAATCTCCTATTATCACTGTAAAGCTGCTGTGAAACATCTATATTGTTAAAAGCGCTGTATAAATGAAGGAGACTTGACTAACTCATCCGTTCTCTTCTCTCTTCTTGTCCTGGTGATGAAGAAAATCTCTCCCTTTGCTTTGAACTTTGAGTGTCGTAACTTTGCAGATGTTGTTTATGCTCAGACAGCAACATTACACAAAGTTAGAAAAGTTCATACTCATACTCAACCACCCCTTTAAATCTTCCCGGTGAATCGTCCGGTCTCTTCGATCTTCCATTTTAGGGTCATTCTGTTTTATATTGGCTCCATCAAACAACTATATGAAATGTAAGATGAACTACTTAGGTCTTTTATCCGCATTATTTTTCCATAGCTAATTTAATTTTTTTCTATTTTTATTTTTTACACCAAGGATGACTTGAGGGTGGGTAAATCATGGGCTAATTTTCATTTCTGGGTGAACTACCCCTTTAATGCCACTCGAATGCAGCGTTTCCAAACACAAGCATCTTTGAAACGTCCCGTTAAATCCTCCGATCTCTTCTCTCTTCCGATCCAGGTTCTGTCTCTGGGCGCCGATGTTCTTCCGGAGTACAAACTCCAGGCTCCTCGGATCCACAAGTGGACGGTCCTGCACTACAGCCCGTTTAAAGCGGTGTGGGATTGGCTGATCCTGCTGTTGGTGATCTACACCGCGATCCTCACGCCGTACTCCGCAGCTTTCCTTCTGGACGAGGAGGAGGAGGTCTCCATGCAGAACTGCGGATACTCCTGCAGTCCTCTCAACGTGGTGGACCTCATCGTGGACATCATGTTCATCATCGACATCATCATCAACTTCCGCACCACATACGTCAACGCCAACGACGAGGTGGTCAGTCACCCGCTGCGAATCGCTGTGCATTACTTTAAAGGCTGGTTCCTCATCGACATGGTGGCCGCGATCCCCTTCGACCTGCTCATATACCGGACCGGGGAGGAGGTGAGTGCTGAGGTGAGGGGAATCATGCGGAACTCTCTGGCTCTTGTGTACTCTCTTCATCTTTCCAATGCCAGTGTTGTCGGCTCTAATGAAAGCTTGCTTGAGATGTTGCTCTTTTGTGTTTTCATTTAATGCTTTGAATTAAAGTGTCTGCTAACTGATTGTTGGTGCCATTCTGTGGCCAGAAAATACAGGCCAAATCACAAACAAATCTCAGTTACACTTTAGGAAAGGACAATATTTGGTCGAGATACAACTATTGAAAATCTGGAATCTGAGGGTGCAAAAAAATCGAAACATTGAGAAAATCTCCTTTAAATTTGTTCATTTATGTTGGCGATTGTGCTGCATTCACTCACACAAATAAATGTTTTATATATTTACGGTAGGATATTTACAAAATATCTTCATGGAACATGATCTTTACTTAATATCCTAATGATTTTTGGCATAAAAGAAAAATATGTATTTTTGAGCCATACAATGTATTGTTGGCTATTGCCACAGATAAACCCGTGCGACTCGAGACTGGTGACGTGATCCAGAGTCACACATACACACATACACACACACACACACACACACACACACACACACACACATATATATATATATATATATATATATATATTTTTTTTTTTACAATATGAATCTGATGCATTGCATATAAAAATGAAAGGAAAGGATTACAAGACGTCAGGTGAAGAATGAAGATATGTGTGAAAAAAGTATAAGTATTACAACGCATTTATAATAAAGATGTCGATTTTTAAAGCTAAAATTGTAGAAATGAAAAAGAGTGTTTTTCCTGTACCCTCTCGTTCCAGATGACCACCATCATCGGCCATAATGCAATAATATTTCACTTTTTTTTTCACTGAGCATAAGAGACTTTTTTCAAAAACATGAAAAACATGTTTCTAGTGTTTCCTCACAACTCTACATATTTATTATGATGCTTAATTTATTAAAGTTAAAATTGCAGAAATGAAAAAGTGTTTTTCCTGTATCCTCTCGCTCCAGACGACCACCCTCATCGGCCTCCTCAAGACGGCGCGACTCCTACGGCTGGTGCGAGTGGCTCGTAAACTGGACCGGTACTCTGAGTACGGGGCGGCCGTCCTGTTCCTGCTCATGTGCACCTTCGCTCTGATCGCGCATTGGCTGGCCTGCATCTGGTACGCCATCGGGAACGTGGAGCAGAACCGCTCCATCGGCTGGCTTCACGCGCTCGGCGTTCATCTGGGCAAACAGCACAACATCAGCATCCCGAGATCCGGACCCAGCATCAAGGATAAATACGTGACGGCGCTATACTTCACCTTCAGCAGCCTGACCAGCGTGGGCTTCGGGAACGTGTCGCCGAACACCAACTCAGAGAAGATCTTCTCCATCTGCGTCATGCTCATCGGATGTGAGTGTGTTTCAGTTAGGGATCGGCCGTCGTATCGGTATTGGCCGAGATATGTTCATTTTTAATATTATCGTTATCAGCCCGATAAGAAAATTGTGACATTATTTTCATTGCAAATTCTAAAATTCCATTTTTTTTTTTTTTTTTTTTTTTTGGGGGGGGTATTTTTAAGTTTTCAGTAATTTCCATCAGCTTTAATGGTGGTTTTATACCATTTTACATTACATATAGGGATGTAAGATATCGGCCATCATATCAGTATCGGCTGATATGTGTTCATTTTTAATGTTATCGTTATCGGCCCGATAAGAAACTTTGGCTGATATATTAAAGCCGATAAATAATGTA
The DNA here is from genome assembly GCF_964197995.2 of Scardinius erythrophthalmus. Lineage (NCBI taxonomy): Eukaryota > Metazoa > Chordata > Actinopteri > Cypriniformes > Leuciscidae > Scardinius > Scardinius erythrophthalmus. Next base: position 32,627,807 of record NC_138242.1, on the reverse strand, counting down.
TTATTTCCTTCAGCTGAGACACTTCAGATGTTCAACATGATGGTTTTGAATTGCTTTAAATATGATTGAAATCACATCAAAATAAAAATACAGTTCAGTGCAACATGTTTGGTCATATAACTACATAAAATATGTAGAATAATGGCTTTTAATGGTGAGACTTTTGTTTTTGTAATCAGGCTCTCATAAATTATTTAAAAATTTGGATTTAGATTTATCGGCCAATATATCGGTTATCGGCTTTCAAATATAAAGAATTATCGGTTATCGGTATCGGCCGAAATTTTCATATCGGTGCATCCCTAGTTTTATTATCTCCGTATCTCTGTTATGATCAGTGACAATAAACTTAGATATTGAGTACGTTCATCATAACAGAGGTGTTATTCAAATCTTTATGTGTATAAATTGCCATTTTAAATGTTTTGATTAACTTAATAGATCCTGAGAACACAAATCAAGCTTTAATAGACCCATTAAAGCAGGTCTAAGTTTTGACCTTCATCCTAAATATTCTTGCAGCTCTGATTAAACCTCATTACAGATGTGCTTGTTTGTTCTGTAGGCTGTATTTTTAGTAGAGCTCTTTTTAGTGTGCACTATATGATCAAACCTCATCATGCTGATGAAACATCCTCCCTTTTTAATTTTCCGTTATATATCAACCTGATAGCTCATTTTTGAAGGTCTTGATCGCAGCAATTAATGATAAATTGCCAATTTAATATCCCTGCCGCACATATATCAGACCTCAGTGGCCGTGAAGTAATTTCCGTTTTTATGGCCGGTACAAGCATTTATCATCGGAGCTGCAGATTTACATTTTGTTATATGGCAAAAGTTCAAAAGGGCAAAATCAACATGATTTCTTCAATCCGATAAAAGATTTTAATTTAATTAATTAGCTCGTTCAAAGCTGAAGTCACCAGACTGTGGTGATCAGGCTCAATATTCACTGAACCACTACAGACAGACTCATTTGCTCAATTGTTTTTACTGTTTCTATTGGGTTTGTTTCTTTCTTTAGTGTGTTAGAATAAATCTCATCAGGAATCGGGTCCAGGTGATATTTAACCCCATCATATTTTATTTTATTCGATTTATTCGATTTTTAAATTTTACATCGTGACATTATATTCATGACAAATTATAATTTCCGTATTTTATGTCTTTTTAATTCTTGGTATTTTCAATTTTTTTGGTAATTTCTCCTATTTTTAATGGTGTTTCTCATTACTGTACTTCAGCGATTTTATACTGTTTTACCATTACAACTAGGGATGCAAGATATATATTGACCACCGTAAATGTTATCGTTATCGACCTGATGAGAAAATTTGGCCAATATATTTATTTACATATATAAATAGTTTCATATACATTTATATATATATATATATCAATTTGGCCAATATATTTAAATAATGTATTATTTCCTTCAGCTGAGTCACTTCAGATGCGCACTGTTCAACATGATGGTTTTAAATTCCTTGAAATATAATTGAAACCACTTCAAAAAAGAAAAATACAGTGAAGTGCAAAATGTTCTGTTATACATACTACATAAAATGATAATGAGAATAATGGCTTTTAATGGTGAGACTTTTGTTTTTGTATTCAGGCTCTCAAATATTATATAAAAATTTAGATTCAGATTTATCGGCCAATATATCGGTTATCGGCTTTCAAATATAAAGAATTATCAGTTATCGGTATCGGCCAAAAATGTTCATATCAGTGCATCCCTAATTACAAATTCTGTAATACAATGTTTTTACCTGTTAAAATCAGCACAAAGTAAATACAGTTCAGCCAATACCACTGAGATGTACAAATACTAAATAATAAAACGTTATTTTTTGCATTTTATAGTAATGAGAATGATATTTTGTTTAGCATTACATTAAAAATTAGCTTAATTATCATAAAAATAATGTCACAATGCACATAATCTTTGTAAAGTGGATGTAAAGGTCAAATCTCCAGTGCACTATGATTCACACTACAAAAGCAGCAAAAACAGCAAAAAAGAAGGAGCTAAATCTGGTTTCTTATTTCTTTTGCTGTATTGGTGAAATATGACTCAGATGTGCTGTTTTGACAGGCTTTTTGAGATTATCCTCATTCGATAATTCCTGAAAGTTAATTCAACAAAGAGAAGAGGAGGATATACAGTATTCTGTGGCGTTTGAGCTTCAGTCGCTGCTGCTTTGTTGCTATTTTTGCAGCTTTTGTAGTGTGATTCACAGTGCTGCCCACCTGCAGCGAGTTCAGTCAGCGCTCACCGCGGTGAAACAGTGGACCGAGGTCAGATCATGATGAACACACACACAAATCTTTTAGGCTCGTTCTGAAGCACTTGAGATTTGTATACACTGAAAAATGTATGGTGTTTTCACTCAGAAATTGATAGTAAATTTCACGATTAAGGTCCTTGCACACTGAGTCAGAAATTTTCGCACGTTAAAAAATAAATACGACCTCATGTTTTGTCAATCACGCTTACACACTGCCCCCGAAACTTTCATTCGTCGTAAAAAAATTTGGATCGGGTTCGATTTTCTGCGTTCTTCGCATCCGTTTTGAATGGAGTTGGAGCACAATTCAGAGCTACAGAATCATGAATACGAAAAAACGCATACGAAAATTTTGGACTCAGGGCCCTGTCTTGCCATACTCTTCCCTCCACAGTCGCACGTCGGTAAATTAGGGAATGAACTTGCGCTCCCGGGGGCGGTTCAGTGAAGAGAGGAGGCGTGTTCCGGCGCAAACGTTCCCTGGTGCTATTTTGCAGTTTCAGGAAACAATTCCTCCACAGACCAGGAGAAACCTCGTCTAAAGTCAGTGGCGCGTTATTCAGATGCTATTTTAAGGGCCATAATCAATGTAGCGTGAGCACAACGCACACACACTTTGCTTCTCTCATCTACACAGAAGCAGTAGTTCTCATTTTTAGAAAACCATACATTATTACAAGGAAAAATATTACCACACGAGGGAAATCATTGTTGTGTCCATGTAGATGTGAAAAAATAGGCATAAATCTAGCTTAGACATTTACCCAAATTATCATACGCCTGTTTAACCGAAGATAATCTGGGTGTGTTTCTACATCCCCAACGTCACTTCTCTGTGTGTTACAGCCCTGACGAGAACGTCGGTCTCCTCGGCTGTGAACCGCTCCTGGCAAATCCGCCGTTATAATAGCAATCCGCCATGGAACAAGCGCGCCGGCTCTTAAAGGGAATGTGAGATGTCGCTCTGATTGGTTTATTTCACGTTACGCCCAAACCACACCTATGAGTAATGAAGCGACTTCAGACCAACCTGTTTTAGATTTGCAAGATCCGCCCACAAAGTTACTTGCGTTTCGCGCTTGATACTTGCGTTTCAGATCGTTAAAATAGGGCCTTCAGTGTGCAAGGACCTTTACTCACAAAGAAAAAGTGTAAAACAATATACCTGTGTAGGTGCTTCATCACAACACTTGTTTAACCATGCGTTCCTGTTCCCGTTCAGCGCTCATGTACGCCAGTATCTTCGGGAACGTGTCGGCCATCATCCAGCGCCTGTATTCGGGAACGGCTCGGTATCACACTCAGATGCTGCGGGTTCGAGAGTTCATCCGCTTCCATCAGATTCCCAACCCACTGCGACAGAGACTGGAGGAGTATTTCCAGCACGCCTGGTCCTACACCAACGGCATCGACATGAACGCCGTGAGTTCTCCTGCTTCCTTACACTAACAAACTTACATGCACCACATTTAAAAACAGGCCATCTTCAGTCTTCATTGTGTGATGTTGCTGTGTGATCATGAAGAAGCTCCAGCTCTTCTCTATATCAGTGTCAGTGTTCCTGAACTCCTGAAACACCTCCACTGTATCTCGAGTTTCTTCCGGGAACAAAGACGTCACAATATTCCTCATTATAATAATTAATGCGCAGAATAAAGGGGCGGGGCCTGGGTGAGTTAGTTAGTAGTGTGTTTAACTGGCGGTTATGGAAAGGGGCGGGACATTTCCCAAACACACTCGAAGCGCTCGACCAATCACAACACACTGCTCCAGCCGACCAATCAGAGCACAGTGTGCTTTTCAGAAGGAGGGGCTTCATAGAGACAGGAAGTAAACAGAGCGTTACTGACAGACTGGGAAGAGAGGAGCCGCAACAATGGAGAATATGAGGAAAATAATCAACATTCAAGCAGGAAAACCCATGGAAGCTTGTTTCCGCAACAGAATAAAACATTTTAAAAGATAATTGCAGTTATGCAATTATGAAGTTATGAAGTCAGAACTGCGTGATATAAAGTCACAATTGCATAATATAAAGTCAGAATTCTGACTTTTTTTCTTGCAATTGTGAGTTTAAATCATGCAATTCTGAGATTAATAAAGTGAGAGTTGTGAGCTGTATTATATGAATATAGTACATTATGCATAATGAGTTCATTTAGCAGCTGTCCTCACCAGCACAACCTCTACTATTACCAGCCCCAAACGCAGAGTTTAACGAGATTACGTGCTCAAGTGAAGAAAACAAATGAGCGTCCACCTCGGCCTATGAGCTCTTCTCATTAAGGAGCGGTGGAGCGTTCTGATTGGACTCCTTTAATAGGTCCTTTTTTATTGATTTTGTTTCTTTACAAGCTACTAAAACTAAACCATTCAGCTCTGAGATGAATCACAACATTAAAAACATTGATTTGAAGCCAAAAAAGTTCCTAAAAATGAACAAAAAGTAAGAATTTGTGTACTTAGCGGCTTTTACGAGACTGCAGATCCCATTAAGCTTTGAAAATGACATAATCAAATAAAAAATGAGAGTACAATATATAAATATTGAACTGTAGTCACTGATTAGGTGTATAAAAACAGTAGATATAAATATTATACTTACCGTTCATAAGCTTGGGGTCTGAAATGTATATATTTTTAAATAATACTTTTGTTCAGCAAGTGACAATAAAGACATTTATAATGTTGCAAAATATATCTGTTTCAATAAATGCTGTTCTTTCTATTAAAGAATCCTGAAAGATAAATTACATCACCATTTCCACAAAAATATGAACTGTTTTCAACATTGATGATAATCAAATGTTTTTTGAGCATCAAATCATCATATTAGAGTGATTTCTGAAGGATCATGCGACACTGAAGACTGGAGTAATGATGCTGAACATCAGCTTTGATCACATCTATCTATCATTTATTTGTTGTTGATTTGTCATATTGTGGTATAATCTCACACAAACCAGTTGTTTGACTGTAGATTCGGACTGACATTCTTCAAAATATCTTGTTCAGAATGTTGTTCAGCTTTTAACAGTTGTTTGGTGTGTCCGATCAGGTGCTGAAGGGTTTCCCAGAGTGTCTACAGGCCGACATCTGCCTCCACCTGAACCGAACGCTCCTGCAGAACTGTAAAGCGTTCAAGGGCTCCAGTAAAGGCTGTCTGCGGGCGCTGGCCATGAAGTTTAAGACCACACACGCTCCTCCGGGAGACACACTGGTGCACGCCGGGGACGTCCTGACCGCGCTGTACTTCATCTCTCGCGGCTCCATCGAGATCTTACGTGGAGATGTGGTGGTGGCCATCTTAGGTAAAAAGACTGCACATTTAAAGAGACTTAAACAGACAATCATCTTATATTCCCACAAACGCCTGTTTAGAAGTCAACAAGATGGACCATATGCTTAAGTCAAGTCTCCTTCATTTATACAGCGCTTTTAACAATATATAGCCTATTGTTTCACAGCAGCTTTACAGTGATAATAGGAGATTACAGTAACAGAGAGTGTTTTGGCTTTACAGCAGCTCTAGAATAAAGTTATTGTCCAGATAAAGTTAGTTTGATTGATTCACTTCTGTTGTAAAGATCATTAGTTATTTACTTAGTGGCCGCTAACATGACACCGCACTGACAGAAAACCCTTAATGCGCTCCGGCTGCTCAGCCGCACAACAACAGTGTTTGATAATCGAGAACGCAAACTTTTGAAATAGGTTTCAAGATGCAAGCATTGAACATTTTTGAGAGAAAAAAAGAAGGAACTAGAGTATGTTTTCCATTTAAGCCATGCTAGCTCTATATCCCGTTTGAATGCAACACCGTTTCAAGGATAGGTTCAGTTTGACAGATTCTGTTTGTCCTCTAGTGCCACCTACAGGACATCATCTGTAAAACTGAATTCACACAGTTAAAGGAATAATTCATCCAATAATTGTTTACTCACCATCATGACTTTCCTGTGTCCCTTTTTCTTTTTGGAAAACAAGAGCAGATGTTTAGCAGAATGTCACTGCTGTTCTTTGAAAGCTCATAGTGACTGTCAATCTCCAAAGAGGATTAAAAACACCGTAAATGGATGGATGGATGGATGGATGGATGGATGGATGGATAGATAGATAAACAAATGATAGATAGATAGATAGATAGATAGATAGATAGATAGATAGATAGATAGATAGATAGATAGATAGATAGATAGATAGATAGATAGATAGATAGATATATAAACAAATGATAGATAGATAGATAGATAGATAGATAGATAGATAAACAAATGATAGATAGATAGATAGATAGATAGATAGATAGATAGATAGATAGATAAAACAAATGATAGATAGATAGATAGATAGATAGATAGATAGATAGATAGATAGATAAAACAAATGATAGATAGATAGATAGATAGATAGATAGATAGATAGATAGATAGATAGATAGATAGATAGATAGATAAACAAATGATAGATAGATAGATAGATAGATAGATAGATAGATAGATAGATAGATAGATAGATAGATAGATAGATAGATAGATAGATAGATAGATAAACAATTGATAGATAGATAAACAATTGATAGATAGATAAACAATTGATAGATAGATAAACAATTGATAGATAGATAAAACAAATGATTGATAGATAGATGGATGGATTGATAGTTTGATGTTTGTAAGTCGCTTTGGATAAATGCGTCTGCTAAATGATTCAATGTAAATGTTATTATGGATGTTTGTGACGATGATCTTCTGAACATCACAGGGAAGAATGATATATTCGGCGAGCCCATAAACCTGTACGCGCGTCCCGGGAAATCCAACGCGGACGTGAGAGCGCTGACGTACTGCGACCTCCATAAGATCCACCGGGAAGATGTGCTGGAGGTGCTGGACATGTACCCGGAGTTCTCCGACCACTTCTGGAGCAACCTGGAGATCACCTTCGACCTCAGAGACGTGAGTCACACACCCGGGAATCGAGCAAAACCACAGCACGTCTTTTCATCAATGGCTACGTTTACATGCAGACAAATAATCCGTTCGTAATCGGATTGACGGATCAATCGGACTGAAAAGCCCTCATGTAAAACACTTTAATCGATCCGACTGAGCTCGATCCCAATGACATTTCGATCAGATTGAAAGGGTCGGTTTATTCCTTTTCTAATCCGATAGAGAGGACATGTAAACACTTGATCGGGTTGAAAACCGAAACTGAAAGGCCTGCGCATGTGCAATGATGCAGAAATAGCGTAATGATGTGTGACGCCTGAACGAGCTGTTGTTCCTGCTGAATAAAGTGTCGTATAAACGAGTTTCCCGTCATTCTCAAATCCTCCTTTCACTGCGTCTGTGAAGTGATAAATATAAACGGTTCATATGCTCATCGTCCCCAAATTATGTCCAGAAATGGATAAATATTAAGTCTGCTGTTTAAAACAAATAAAGAAGTAATGTAGGAGAATAGTTATTATGTGCAAACAGCAGGAAACTCTGTATATTTGTGCAGTGCGCGCATGTCAAAAAATCTATTCCGATTTAAAGCTTGTATAAACGCGCACATCAACCCGATCACATGTTCAGTGTTCATGTAAACAGTACGTTCAGATTCATCAACCGGAATGAATTCAGTCCGATTAAAATAAAAGTTGTGCATGTAAACGTAGCCAATGTGTGTCTGTGTGTTTATAGACGAACATGATTCCAGGCTCTCCCAGCAGCGACGATTCGGATTGCGTCGGCTTCAACAAACTGCGGAGACGAAAACTTTCATTCCGACGACGAACGGAAAAAGGTATTTCCCATAATTCACGTTCCCATTAGAGCATCTCTGTATTTATCTTTGTAGGTTTGTTATGTTTTTTTTTTTTTTATATTAGTTCTGTGTTGTTATCTTAACATAATGCTACCATCAAACTCTATAGGAACAGATATACAGTCAAGCCAAAAATTATATTATTATATCATTTTGTATATTTTTTACTAGTGGGTGCAGGACACTATAGTTTATTTATGTAAGTGAGGATAGAACGGTGTTTTGGTTTGACTGTATGTGTATATATATATATATATATATATATATATATACACACAAAGCATTAGACCTGTTTCTCATATTCCGTTGATGAATATTCATCCCGTGTTTATTTCTCCAGATGATGCAGATGTTGGAGAGATCAAGAAGAATCAGAAACCCATTCGGAGAGGCAGAAAACAAGCAGCCAGTAACAAGAGCGAACTGGATCCGGGATGGGAGGAGCCTCGGGATTCTGTGTCCTCTCACTCCAGTGGGGACGAGGGGGAGGAGCCTGTGCACACAAGCCCCGCCCCTCTCACAACGCTCATGGATGTCACTGAGGGAGAGGCCGATCCGAAAACAGGAAACACATGTAATGCCCTATCAGGTGACAGAATGGCAACTTATTTAAAATTTAAAACAGGCCAAATTACTGAAATAATAATATTTAAAAAAATTATGAAATTGAATTGTAAATAATATTACATTTCATAAAATAGTGTAATATTATATAAAATCGTATTTTTAATATTCTAATTTTAAAATAAACATGTGTCTCAGGTGCTTTCTCAGGTGTGTCTAACATCTTCAGTTTCTGGGGTGAGAGTCGGGGGAGGCAGTATCAGGAGTTGCCCCGCTGTAACCGTCCGCATCCCAGCAGCCTCAGCGTCAGCCGGCAGCAGCGCAGCCTCATGGAGGGCCGACTCGAGCTGCTGCAGAAACAGCTCAACAGGTCTCAGCGCACAACTCACAACAACTCACAACAACTCACAACTCACGCCTCACAACTCACGCCTCACAACTCACTCCTCACAACTCACGCCTCACAACTCACGCCTCACAACTCACTCCTCACAACTTACGCCTCACAACTCACTCCTCACAACTCACTCCTCACAACTCACGCCTCACAACTCACGCCTCACAACTCACTCCTCACAACTCACGCCTGACAACTCACTCCTCACAACTCACTCCTCACAACTTACGCCTCACAACTCACTCCTCACAACTCACTCCTCACAACTCACTCCTCACAACTCACTCCTCACAACTCACTCCTCCTCACAACTCACTCCTCACAACTCACGCCTCACAACTCACTCCTCACAACTCACTCCTCACAACTCACTCCTCACAACTCACGCCTCACAACTCACTCCTCACAACTCACTCCTCACAACTTACGCCTCACAACTCACTCCTCACAACTCACTCCTCACAACTCACTCCTCACAACTCACTCCTCACAACTTACGCCTCACAACTCACTCCTCACAACTCACGCCTCACAACTCACTCCTCACAACTCACGCCTGACAACTCACTCCTCACAACTCACTCCTCACAACTTACGCCTCACTCCTCACAACTCACTCCTCACAACTCACTCCTCACAACTCACTCCTCACAACTCACTCCTCCTCACAACTCACTCCGCACAACTCACTCCTCACAACTCACTCCTCACAACTCACTCCTCACAACTCACGCCTCACAACTCACTCCTCACAACTCACGCCTCACAACTCACGCCTCACAACTCACTCCTCACAACTCACGCCTCACAACTCACGCCTCACAACTCACTCCTCACAACTCACGCCTCACAACTCACGCCTCACAACTCACTCCTCACAACTCACGCCTCACAACTCACTCCTCACAACTATTCACAACAACTCACAACTCACGCCTCACAACTTACTCCTCACAACTTACTCCTCACAACTCACTCCTCACAACTATTCACAACAACTCACGCCTCACAACTCACTCCTCACAACTCACTCCTCACAACTATTCACAACAACTCACAATTCACGCCTCACAACTTACTCCTCACAACTCACGCCTCACAACTCACTCCTCACAACTCACGCCTCACAACTCACTCCTCGCAACTCACGCCTCACAACTCACTCCTCACAACTCACTCCTCACAACTCACGCCTCACAACTCACAACAGCTCACAACTCACAACAACCCTCAACTCACCCATCACAACTCACTCCTCACAACTCACGCCTCACAACTCACTCCTCACAACAGCTCACAACTCACAACAGCTCACAACTCACAACAACCCACAACTCACGCCTCACAACTCACTCCTCACAACTCACTCCTCACAACAGCTCACAACTCACGCCTCACAACTCACGCCTCAACTCACGCCTCACAACTCACGCCTCAACTCACGGCTCACAACTCACTCCTCACAACTCACAACAGCTCACAACTCACGCCTCACAACAGCTCACAACTCATGCCTCATAACTCACTCCTCACAACTCACTCCTCACAACTCATGCCTCACAACTCACGACTCACAACTCACTCCTCACAACTCACTCCTCACAACTCACTCCTCAGAACTCACGCCTCACAACTCACTCCTCAAAACTCACTCCTCACAACTCACTCCTCACAACTGACGCCTCACAACTCACTCCTCACAACTCACTCCTCACAACTGACTCCTCACAACTCACGCCTCACAACTTACGCCTCACAACTCACTCCTCACAACTCACGCCTCACAACTCACTCCTCACAACTCACTCCTCAAAACTCACTCCTCACAACTCACTCCTCACAACTGACTCCTCACAACTCACGCCTCACAACTCACGCCTCACAACTCACGCCTCACAACTCACTCCTCACAACTGACTCCTCACAACTCACGCCTCACAACTCACTCCTCACAACTCACTCCTCACAACTGACTCCTCACAACTCACGCCTCACAACTCACTCCTCACAACTCACTCCTCACAACTCACGCCTCACAACTCACTCCTCACAACTCACACTTCACAACTCACTCCTCACAACTGACTCCTCACAACTCACTCCTCACAACTGACTCCTCAAAACTCACTCCTCACAACTCACACCTCACAACTCACTCCTCACAACTGACTCCTCACAACTCACGCCTCACAAGTCACTCCTCACAACTCACTCCTCACAACTCACTCCTCACAACTCACTCCTCAAAACTCACTCCTCACAACTCACACCTCACAACTCACTCCTCACAACTGACTCCTCAAAACTCACTCCTCACAACTCACTCCTTACAACTGACTCCTCACAACTCACGCCTCACAACTCACTCCTCACAACTCACTCCTCACAACTCACGCCTCACAACTCACTCCTCACAACTCACTCCTCAAAACTCACTCCTCACAACTCACACCTCACAACTCACTCCTCACAACTGACTCCTCACAACTCACTCCTCACAACTCACACCTCACAACTCACTCCTCACAACTGACTCCTCACAACTCACTCCTCACAACTGACTCCTCACAACTCACTCCTCACAACTCACGCCTCACAACTCACGCCTCACAACTCACTCCTCACAACTCACGCCTCACAACTCAAGCCTCACAACTCACTCCTCACAACTCACTCCTCACAACTGACTCCTCACAACTGACTCCTCACAACTCACGCCTCACAACTCACTCCTCACAACTCACTCCTCACAACTCACGCCTCACAACTCACGCCTCACAACTCAAGCCTCACAACTCACTCCTCACAACTCACTCCTCACAACTCACGCCTCACAACTCACACCTCACAACTCACTCCTCACAACTGACTCCTCACAACTCACTCCACAAAACTCACTCCACAAAACTCACTCCTCACAACTCACGCCTCACAACTCACTCCTCACAACTCACGCCTCACAACTCACTTTTCATTTTCGATTATCCGGGAGTGCCGCACTTCCAAGATGGCAACAGTTGGCTCCGCCGTCTTAGTGCTTCAAAAATGAAGAAACACTACGAGTGACTGCACACTACGCCCATATTTTTTTACAGTCTATGGTCACAACTCACTGCAATCAGACTGACGAACTAAACCGTGGGCTACGACTGTCTAGAACTGAACTGATTCACTGAAACCACACTTCCTAACACTATACAGACACTTGATGCTGTTATGTGTGTGTGTGTGTGTGTGTGTGTGTGTGTGTGTGTGTGTGTGTGTGTGTGTGTGTGTGTGTGTGTATGTGTGTGTGTGTGTGTGTGTGTATGTGCGCAGACTGGAGAGCCGCATGTCAACGGACATCAGCGCGATCATGCAGCTCCTGCAGAGGCAGATGATGCTGGTTCCTCCGGCGTACAGCACAGTTTCTCCATCCATGTTCCCCGAGAGACTCGTGCAGCCCGTCACTCCACTGGACCCAGACACACTCGCTCCGCTCTCACAGGTGTGACACACACACACACACATGCTGACGGGTCTCAGATGATGCTCGTTACTAGTGCAAACACACACCACTGTCATCACACTTGATCAATTCTGAACTGCAGTTTTAGAGAATTTATTAGCAGATAGATAGACAGATGATAGATAGATAGATAGATAGATAGATAGATAGATAGATAGATAGATAGATAGATAGATAGATAGATAGATAGATAGATAGATAGATAGATAGATAGATAGACAGATGATAGTTAGATAGATAGATAGATAGATAGATAGATAGATAGATAGATAGATAGATAGATAGATAGATAGATAGATAGATAGACAGATGATAGTTATATAAATAGATAGATAGATAGATAGATAGATAGATAGATAGATAGATAGATAGATAGATAGATAGATAGACAGATGATAGTTAGATAGATATAGATAGATAGATAAACAGATGATAGATAGACAAATGATAGATCGATAGATAGATAGATAGATAGATAGATAGATAGATAGATAGATAGATAGATAGATAGATAGATAGATAGATAGATAGATAGACAGATGATAGATAGATAGATAGATAGATAGATAGATAGAGAAATAGAGAAATAGAGAGATAAACAGATGATATATGAATAGATGATGAATAGATATAATGTATAAATATATAAAATTGTGATCTTTGATTCAAATGAAAGTTTTGTCTGAGCAAACAATAGTATCTTGTACAGTTCCAGCAGGAATTGATGAACGCTTGTGTTGTTGAAACCGCAGCATCTCTCGTCTGTTTTCTCTCTCAGTCCTGCGAGTCTCTCCATCCTGCAGACGCTCTTCCCTCGGGATCCTCAAACCTCGGGACCCGACCGGACCTGGACGTCCAGAGACGCTTCTCTCTACAGGAGCCGCAGACGACACACACACCACACGCACCACACACACCACAGAAACACAGCTCAGACCCGGGGAGCTAGAGTCTCTCTCTCTCTCTCTCTCTCTCTCTCTCTCTCTCTCTCTCTCTCTCTCTCTCTCTCTCTCTCTCTCTCTCTCTTCCCTCTCCCTCTCTCTCTCCGTCCTGCTTCTGGTTTTGCACTGAGGAGTTTCAGAGACACACTGGAGCTGGTTTTACTCACGTATGATCATGAAAGACAGCGATGAACTTCACTCGTCTCCACTGCTGTCATCCAGTATTGGATATCCATAAACAAACAATAATGATTATTACTAATTTCAAAGTAGCCATTATGTCTTGCACTGAATTTTCCAGACTCTCTCGATCTATATCTTCACGTCTACGGCGCTTCCAAAACAAAGAACTGGTTGAACTTGTTAGTGTTAGCTGGCCTAACAGAAGAAAATACGACTACTAATAATAATCTGATGTGTTCTGTCTGTCTGTCTGTCTTTGCCTTCATTTACTGTGCAAGAATGATGAAGAAGGCGGAGCCTCAAGCCCCGCCCACTCACACTGGATTGGCTGGATTGCAGTGGGTGGGGTGATTGACAGCTGTTTAAAGCTATGAAGAGTCATGTGTCTGACACTGAGACCAACAATATGCAACGAGTCCGACGCGCGTTGGTTTGGTTTCAGCGTCTTGTTAAAGATGGCGAGATTTTTAAAGTTGGAACACATTAGCTTTAGCAATACAGAATCCTTTAAACCACAAATGAAACCAAATACTGAAGATTGGGTGTAAAAGTTCATATTTTTCAGTGATTTTCCATTATCTGTGGTGTTTACGGCCCTGCAGCCACAGTCACATGATTATTTGGTTGAGCTCTTGAACCGGATGAATTCATTAAAAACAGACGTGTGGACCAAGAAAAAAAGAAACTTTACAATAAGCTATTAAGCATGCGATAATAAACATACACTTTTAATATAAGGCATTTTTTTTATGGCAGACTTTACCGTTATCATATTTAAATTATTATAGCATTTAATCTAAGCGTTTCTGAGGAAAGAAGAGCATATTAGCATGAGAACCTGTTTAGCATCTGTACACGAATCATGAATCATGACAACGATTGTATCATTCTGCCTTTCGGCTGTTTATTTGTGGTTTATGTTTTCGTTGATACCAAATATGATATTTAATTTGAACTGAACTTGATCAAACATCTGAATCTGTGTCAATGTGAAGAACGGTTCAAACACTACTGCATTAAATGACAATATTCCCTTTTACTTGGATGAATGCAAGAGTTTGCACATATTTGTTGTTAATTTTATTATTATTATTATTATTATTAGTGTCTCTATAGATTCTGTGAGTCTTTTCAACGCCACATATGGGTGAATCTCACACATCCAGATCAGATTTGACCCCAATATCAACAAAAAGAAAAGAAAAAAAAAAGATTATATTGGCATGAAGACAACAAAGCTTATTTTTAGGATATTAGATATTCATAATTTTATTTTAATTTATCATAAATAAAAGCTAATACAGGTAATGCTGCAGCAAATACTGCTATAATGAATAAATATAAATAGTAACACTACAATAAGGTTTCATTTTTTTTTACTTTCAGTGCAAACAATTTCAGGGAAAATTGGTCATTAAAATCCTTAATGTAAAAAAAGCTGCTTTTTCTTTGTGTTGAGATTCTCCCTCACGGCTGTAGTGTTTCTGTTTGTAAGGTTGTCTCTGACACACATTAGTTCATTTATTTTTAGTTGATTTGGTCGTTTGTTTGTTTGTAATCCAGGATTTAATCTGTGTCAGCGGGGAATTTGAGTTTAATTCACAAAACACGGCTTCATTGTCCTAATGTTCAGACAGAAATTAATGCAGCTTATAACAAAATGATTGTGTTTCGTTCTATTACTGTATGTACAACATTGTTATGTTGCAGAACACTATTATGTTCATATATGTTTATGACACTTTTCTGCTGATAATGGTCCTGCTGAGATGGGTTTGTGTGTGTATTACGTGTCCTGTCGTGTGTGTTTCTCTTGGTGTTCGGTGACGCTGTGCTCTTTAAAGGCACCCGAACACTAAAACATAATCAGGCCCATTTAGAGCCCAAATCTTCCAACAGTCCTAGGAAACTCCCGATCCTTGATGGCTCTCCTGATGATCTTATCAGATTTCCCTGTGGTGTGAAGTGTGTTAAGAGTCATTGAATCTGCCGCTCAGCTTGTTTGTTTATTCTTAAGTCACGTTTGACCAAGAGACATTTAGCGAGATTTCCCGTGTTGAGGATCAAAACTGTTAAATCTAAGACGGAGGCGATTCGGAGGCCCGTTTCAAAGAAACAGTCGGAGAAAAAATGACAGATAAAAAACATTACTTTACAATGTTATCTCATATTTCGCTCTTAATAGTCTATTTATAAATCTCTTTAACCAGAACTATTGTCACAATCACGACTAAAAACAAAAACAGCATTCAGTCTTCATCCTTCAGCTGAAGTTAAACGATACTAAAATCCACCAGTAGGTGGCGGCAAATCATTGTCTTAACGAGTGAGTCATTGAATCATTCACTCAAACGATTCGTTCAAAGCGGCTGATTCATTCAGGGACAAAGCAGAAGTAACGAAACTAAAACTTTTGTTGCTCAGAGACGTGCAACGGCTCTAATGTTTGGAACTATTTTAATTGGCAAAATAGAGGTTTTTTTTTTTTTTTATAAAATAAAACTAGGGATGTACCAATATGAAAATTTTGGCCGATACCGATAATTCTTTTTTTATTGGAAAGTCGATAACCGATATATTGGCCGATAATCTAAATCCAAAAATTTTAAATCATTTTGAGAGCCTGATTACAAAAACAAAAGTCTCAGCATTGAAATCCATGTCCAAAGCACTCAATTATGATGTTCTCATTATAATTTTATGTAGCCTATATAACAGATGTGCGCTGCACATGTTGCTCTTCACTGTTTTTTCCTTTTTTGAAGTGATTCCAATCATATTTTGAGCAATTCAAAACCATCATGTCGAACAGTGCACATCTTTAATATATCGGCCTAATTTTCTTATCGGGTCGATAACGATAACATTGAAAATGATCATATATCTATCTACCGATATGGTGGCCGATATATCATGCATCCCGATCTTAAATATAAGTCACCTAATAGCCTATTAACTTTTATTGAATCATTGTATAAAATCACATTTGCAAACACGCTGATATTTGCGAAACAGCATTTTGCTCGTGCGATATTGCTTTTAAAAATTAAAAACAAGAACTTATACAGGGACTTTTTTTGCACCATTTCTTGATTTTTGAAAGCACTTTTATTAATTTTGGTGCGATTTGTTGACTTTTCGAGCGCAAGCGAACACAGCAAATGCCGCTACTGATCTATCGTCGTGTTTGTGGAAATCTGATAAGATTTTAGACATCTTTTAGCCTTTACTCTGCCTCTCTGCTCTCTTCACGTCTATTTACAGGGATCTGAAGCCAAGCGCACTTATGCCATAAACTATAGACACAGAGAACGCAGAACAGGCCAAACGCACCCAAATCCACGTGAACTAGTGTGATTATTACACAGGCTTTAGTTTGGAATCATGAAGGACATCCTGTATGTACATATTTTTTGAATCTTTTTTGAGTTTTAATTTATTTTGGTAATTCGTTTACACTGGATTGCTATTTTTCTCCTTCCCGATTTTGCTGTACATAAGGAAGTCTCTCCTCCTGGCGTCCCTATAGCCGACACTATGCAGAAACGCATTTCCTTGGCATGCTTTGAAATGCAGAAAATAATAAAAAAGAAAAACTAGAGGAAAACTATACGTTTGACCTTTTTTTTCCTTTTCATTTTTAAAGAAACGTGTGAATAACTCTGTTAATAATGATGTAAGTATATCAATTATATATATACAGTATATATATAAAGGCAGATTTAAGTTTGTGCACATTTTCTCTGCATGCTGCACTGAGTCTTCAGTTGTAGAGGACGAGTGTCGACTGAAGCGCTGATCTTCATGTTCTTCCATGGACATGTGACTCTGAACTAATGTTTCATCACTGACGTCTAGGATCATGTTGGAACGCCCTGAGGAATCGGACACACTTCAGAAAGTCCAGATTTTGTGCTAGCATTATAAACGGTTGACTTTATAAAATTTAGAAATATTTATTTCAATAAACTTCTTTGAAAACAGCTGAAATGACTACCTTTGTTTATTATATATATATATATATATATATATATATATATATATATATATATATATATATATATATATATTGTATTGAAAATAAGTATTGGTGCCATACCTTACATCCAGTATACTCGTATACTCGTACTCACTGGGGTATAAATATTGTAACAGACCATGCTTTAGTTTTGGCCCAGATTAAAGTACGCCCCATATGTGAAAAACGAAAAAAGCCACTTCAAAAGTTCGACATTACACAACTTAAAATCCCAGAAAAGAAAACTGAGTATAGCAACCCAAAACCACAGCTCAAGCCCAACTCAGTTGATGGGATATGGACACAAATCAAACAAAGTACCGCCTCGGCAAAAGCTGTACTAGGACATAAAAAAAGAAGAATGATGATTGGATTAGCTGTAACACTATTTCCCTATAGCCTGGAAATCCAGACCTAAATCTGAAAGATTAATGGTCTGGCGTCGACTAATGAAGATCGCCCAGCTCGAGGGGCGGCACCAAGCATGCATTTGAAGATCTGACCGTACGCAATTGGATAACACTACGACCAATCACAACAAGTTATCGCTTAGCTACCAGCAGAGCTAACTGGTAGATTACCAGGGTAATTTCCCAATCAAACCAAAGGAAGATCGCACGGAACAATAACAGCCATAGCTGATAAAGCGTTCTGCCAAACAGGACAGGGAAACCTTCTGGACAAATCAAGCCACAGAACTCAGAAAACGCTCAGAATCGAAGCGATTGCAAGAAACTATTCCGCTTAGTCAATAACCTGGCAAGAAAATATTCAAAACCTATCAGCAGAACTATTCTGGACAAGCATGACCGGGTCACTAAAAGCAAAGAGCCACTACATGAACGATGGTGTGAATATTTTGCCGAACTGCTAAATCGAAATCCACCACAAGCGATTCAAGCCATACCTCAACTAAATCCACCAATAAATCATAGCATAAGTGAAGTATGGAGGAAATCCAAAAAGCTATCGAATGCCTTAGGAGTGGCCGTGCCCTCTTTAACACTGAAAACCCTAGCCTGATACCGATACGGTACGCTACACGATCTTTATTACAAAATATGGTCTGAAGAAAAGATCCCTATAGATTGGCAAACTGCTATCATAATACCCATCTTTAAGAGAGGTGAAAAGAGAAATTGCGAGAACTACCGCGGTATTTCCCTTCTAGCCATTGCCTACAAACTCATGGAGTGAATTCTCCTAAACAGGATTGCCCATTCGCGAACTGTGTACAAACGAAAACCAAGCTGGTGTAAGCCCGTCTATTGGTCCAGTGAGGGTTTCCAATAATACGGGGAAGGTTTCTCTGCGTATTACTTGTCTTTCCTTTTTCGCAACACAACAAGATTAAATGCAATATATTTTCTCACATGTATTGGCTCGTTATTTCATCTGACTCCATAACTGAAAAAGATTTTAATGATGTCTGTGCATCATTAAACGTGAACGAATATTTGATTAAACTCTGATTATATTTTACCCGCATAGATCAGGAAACTATATCGCTAATTTTGCCCTTCATGACGACTGTGAGGGGGGTGAATTTTTTTATAACTCATCCGTTTAAATTATATTAAGCCTTAAATTTCTGCATAATTAAGGGTGTGTCCACTTTTGAGTGACAGGTGGATTCCCGCTGCTGTGGTCATTAGTCATCATTAGCTGTTTGTCTGCTGTCTGTTAGCCGTCACAGTTCATTGTCTGACTGATGGCGACGTTCGGCCACGCCCACTTTAGGCTTCAAAAACGGTCTTCAGAAACCCACGGGTGACGTCACGGACACTACGTACATATTTTTTTACAGTCTATGGTCAGAGCCTATGGCGAAGATGACCCTGCTTTTGCCACAAAAACAGGGGTATGTCAAGGGGGCATACTATCACCTTGCCTCTTTAACATTGCTATTGACCATGTGCTCAGAAAAGCGCTAGATGATAACCCTATTGGAGTAACCATTCACCCATCAGAACGACCGATCACTCATCTTACATTTGCAGGTGATATCGCAGGAATCAATGGATTCCATGCAGATAATGATCGACCTATTACCCAGATGGCAGCCTCTGTTGGTCTAAAATCCAATACATAACAGCTAACAGTGACCCCACAACTCCCATTCATAACCTAACCATCGAAAATGAACCAATAGAGCATGTCACTTCTTTCACATGTCTAGGAAGCAACATTACCCTAATAGGCAATTCAGATGAAGAAGTCCAAACCAGAGTACAAAGGGTCTCTTCAATCTTTGCGGCATTGAAATATCTCTGGAATAGACGGGACATTCGGATTGAGACAAAAACAAGAATTTGTTGTGCTAAAGTTCGGGCGACACTGCTGTGCGCCTCTGAAACATGGCCTGTGAAAGCTGGCCAAAGAAAAAGGATGGAAATATTTGACCACCGCTGCCTGAGACGCATAGCAAAAGTTGGACGGTCCGACTTCATCTCAGAGGAGCGAGAACGCTGTGGTCTGAAGGAACCTCTGTCCTCTACTTACCCGGCGTCGCTGGAATGGATAGGACGTGTTTTATGCAAAATAATCGCTTACCATTACAAACCTTTATGGCCATTCCTGGACCTCTTTGGAAACGCCCTAAAGGAAGCGTTCGTAACACAACAAAAAGATACTTTCACAAGACTGCTGAATCTTTTATCATGGTGCCCTTTGGACTGAGCAGAAATATATATATATATATATATATATATATATATATATATATATATATATATATATATATATATATATATATATATATATATATATATATATATATATATATATATATATATATATATATATATATATATATATATATATATATATATAAATATATATATATACACAGTACTATGTATATTTTCACCAATATGCATTTATTTAATCAAAAATACAAAAAATAACAGTAATATTCTGAAATATTATTGCAATCTAAAATATTGGTTTTCCATTTTAATATACTTCAAAATATAGTTGATTCCTGTGATCAAATCAGAATTTTCAGCATCATTAGTGTCACATGTCACAGTGATCCTTCAGAAATCATTCTAATATGATGATTTATTATTAATGTGGAAACATTTTTTTTTTCAGGATTCTTTGAATGAATAAAAAATAAAAAAGAAGAGCATTTATAAATATCAATATACACTACCGGTTAAAAGTTTTGGGGTCAATATTTTTTTCCCTTCTTTTTTTTTTGTTGAAAGAAATTAATACTTTTATTCAGTAACGATGTGTTAAATTGATAAAAAGTGATAGTAAAGATTTATGTTGTTAGAGAAGATTTCTGTTTTTAATAAATGCTGTTTTTTTAACTGTTTATTCATGAATGAATCCTGTAAAAAAAAAAAAGTATCACAGGTTATACAAAAATATTAAGAACAACTGTTTCCAACATTGATAATAAATCATCATATTAGAGTGATTTCTGAAGGATCATGTGACACTGAAGACTGGAGTAATGATGTATATACATACACACACACATATGAACATGAATCGTTTTTTTGATTAAATTAGTTGAGTGCATAAAGTCTTTGCGATGTCTAGATTTACTCTTCTGAGTCATATAATACATACAGAGACTATGACACATTTCAATTAGTCTGTGATGGATTTATGTATAATTTCTGACCTTACCAATAAATCCTGCCTAATAATTGTCCAAAATTGCTCTAATTTACTATCAATCAATTCTAACTACAGCAAACGAGTCCTGAATCCCTTAATCTGAGCACCAGATGGCGACATTCAACCATTAGAGGAGCTGAACATCTCCAGCTGTGATTTCAGTTGAGTTCTACATACAGTGGCTCTTCTGTAGAATTATGTAAAATATATTATTACAGAGTATGTGAGTATACCAAAAGAAATATACCAGGCTTCATAGTTTTTAAATTAATGTTTCACATTTATTAGCTCGAAATTAACACGCAATCTTAATTATTATAATCTGCATCTAAATAATTTTAAACTCAATAATTTTAAATAATTTAGCATGTATGACGTTATTTGAGAATTTTAATTTTCCATTCAAAAATGTCTGTGACTTAAATTACTGAAATCTTTTTTTCTAAACATTTGATTTCATAAATACATATATATTTTAACCGTGGAGATTTATACTTACCTCAAAAGAGTGAAATATTTGTATGTTATAATTTTCATTGGCCCGTATAAGGAGTCAAACTCACTGATTGCACGCGACGCGCGTCCATCAAAAGTGCGCCAGTTGGACAGACGCAGAGACGCTCTATCCGCGCAGTGATTGGAGGAAACCGTTGTCCGTCTGCTGATTCTGGCACGTGATTGGCTGAGAGCGTCAGAGGGCGGTCACCTGTGTGTGCGGTCAGTGAAGAGCGCAGGGCGGATCAGCTTGAGGCCGCGACACCAACACACGCGCGGAAAACTCTCGGAAATCAACGAAAGCGGTGAGAATAAACTTAATAAAGTCTGATGATAACTCATCTTCATCATTATGTTGATAAGTAAAGGGAGTGACGCGCCAGTGTGCGCGCGCTGAGGGCGGTTTCCGCACGCGGGTCAGTGACTGTAGAAGTGAGTGAAGTGTGTGTGTGTGTCTCTGTCAAATGTCTGTGTATTTCTACATTGACACACACCCCTCCAAACTTGTGTAGGTGTGTTACAATCAAAGTTGATCTGACATTAAATCAGATTTGATTGATTAAGGCGGTTCTACTGTTGAGTTGCTGATCTCAGATCAGTTCAAGCGTGAAACTTTTTAATGTTTTGATTCTGCGTGTGACCTGTGTGTGTTTCTTGGTAAAGTTGTCCTTGAGTGTGTGTGTGTCGCCTGTCAGTGTGACATCATCACTCAAAGATTGATATATTTTGTCCAGGACAATTAATTATCCAATATTTCCTACATTTTATGTCCAGTCTTGCTAAAAAAAAAAATACTTTACACACTGACGAGTTTTGAATACAATACGTTTCTATGGTCATCACAGTAAAGGCACTGTCCATTCTGCTCTCTGGCCATTCAGTTAATCTGTCATAATTCATCCGGTCTGTATAGTTTGAGCTGAATCATATATGATCCATCCTGATGGGGATTTAGATGTGACACACATCAGCGGATTACTGGAGACACACACAACCAGACGCATCTTACATCAGTCTGATGCTCTGCATGTTGGTATGGCGTTCAGTTTGTGCCAAAAACAGTGTAGCCAGAACATTTGGCAAGGCCTACTGTAATTGCCTTTGATTTATGTTTGTGTTGTTTGCTTGTTCCATCTCTCTGTTGTGTGTTTAATGCTGTATTATTCACTGCTCTCGCTTTATTTCCTTCCCAGCTGTTCTTGGAACAGTTATAGATTTCCACCAGGGCCACCGTAGTAGCTTTGTAAAAGAATAAAATCCTAAACACTCATTAAAGATGAGAATCGTTCATCCCGAGAGCCAAAGCTGAGAATTTTTACCAATATTTATCTAATTAAATACATTCTGTAAAAGGCTAGATCAGAGCCTTATATTTTTCTTATTTATTTTATATTACAGTTTTATCAGGCCATATATTTTTTATTTGTATGTATTTATTTTACATTCAGACGCCTACTTGTATGGCACACTAGCCGCGTGTCCATTACAGATTTGCGTGGTAAAAGTAGCCAAAAATATGCCATTTTTATAATTTGTTGAAAGTAATGTGCATAAAAACAATATACATAATCTAATAATCAGAACTCTCATCATGAGAACAAAACAAATTTAACTAGTAATTTCAAAGTTTCTCTAAATCATTTTCCAAATTATAACATTGTTTATTATGAAATGCTCTTAATATGCTTATTAATAACGCTAAATGTATGAAAGTCAAAAACCTGCTTTAGTTAACCGTTCACTTTAAACTTTAAACTGTAAATGATAAAATGGTGCAATAAACATCAGTCGATCTCTAGTCAATATTGAGGTGATCCATGAGTCCTCTTGCACGGTTTATGAATTCATTATTTTAATGTTTTTGCTCTAATTCCGTCTCACCTGTTCAGTTATTAGGTCAGCTAACCGAGCTCATCTAGTTGTGTTGGTTTGTTGCTTCTATGAACGTTTCCTGATGTGACTCATGGGTAATTTTATCATCTACACACTGATATGTTTTATAAACGGTTTTGTGCTCATAAAGTGCATGAGGAAGTGAAAGGAGAAGGATTTATTTAACATGAAACACTGTTCTGGGTGGTTCTTTTGTGTGTGTGTGTGTGTGTGTGTGTGTGTGTGTGTGTGTGTGTGTGTGTGTGTGTGTGTGTGTGTGTGTGTGTGTGTCAGATTGTTTACAAGAAGGAATGGATCATATAGTTCAGTGATTTGATATGGGTGTCTTCTGAGAGACTTCTACTAGTGACGGTTTAAATAAGACGTTGTGCGTGTGTGTGTGTGTGCGTGTGTGTGTGTGTGTGTGTGTGTGTGTGTGTGTGTGTGTGTGTGTGTGTCCGTCAGGATCGCTGAGTCACAGAATCCCCCTCTCTTCCTGACGGATACGGAGAGAGAGAGACTGAATCAATGGCTGTTGGCGTGTCTGTAATTGGAGCCATTGATCTGCCGGCGTGTGATTATGTAAACTGTCTAGTGCTCCCTTTATAGGCAGCATGGCTTTGGATAAATGCCTCTGCCAAATTAATAAATGTACGTGTCCTAATAGATGTTAAAGTTCGACTAGCTGAATGTGGTTTCTTATAGGCTCATCTGCATCTGTTGGTGTGGCTCTTTGTTTCCATGGAAATGTGGGTGGAGCTTAGAAGTGTCACATGAATAATGTATTAGTGAAGTGATAGAGGAGTGGTGTTCCCTACAGACTAGAGAGATCCGGCTCGTTTCACCGACCAGCATCAGCCAGCGTTTGAAATACACTGATGTTTGATGATCTAAACTAGGGCTGAACGATATTGGGGAAACAACGGACTTTGCGATATTTTGCGGATTTAATTTGTTTTGTCAATTTAATAAAAAATTAGATTTACATTAGATTTTAACATGATTAAATTAGCATATTGGGCCATCCATTGATGCATGTTAACTTTTTCTTCTAGAACTAGCATGATCCTTCTGTTGATGAATATAATAATTGTGCACGGCTTGTTTGTTCATTTTCACTTTATTATCTGAGTGTTAAAGCTGGATAAATTGAGAAGCACATTTTTTGGTTTCAAATAGAGATCATGATTCTCCAATGATTCTGAACAGACAACTAAACAAATGCAATTGTAATTTAATTTACTAGAGGTTCTGACAAAATATGAATTGCTGAAGTCTATTTAAAAGTGTTTAATTTGAATTATGAGTGAATGATTCAATGACTCACTCGCTCATAAAGACTTGTTTCATTACTGGATGAATCTGTGTTTTTGTACAAATCTCTTGAATGAATGATTCAACGACAAATAGATTTTTGGTCACTTGTCGCCACCTACTGGTGTAATGATATAATTGATACAATCGTTATTTGAAGCGTCGAGTTGCTTTCAAACGGTGATTTACTCTATATCAGGGGTCCCCAACCCCCGCACAGAAAGAATAAATAACTTACCGTATTTTCCGGACTATAAGTCGCTCCGGAATATAAGTCGCATCAGTCAAAAAATGCGCCATGAAGAAGAAAAAACATATATAGCCTAAGTCGCACTGGACTATAAGTCGCATTTATTTAGAAATTTATTGCACAAAAAAAAACAATGTTACGGACGGGACAGTTCTCTGTTACGGACGTGAGCGCTCTGAAAGCGGCACTGAAAGACTGCTTTAAAACTTTCACAGAGTCCTCAAAACAGAAAGCACAAAGTCTGTCTTTAAATTTAATTTCGTTTTGTATTAATTGTATCTTAATTTTAATCAATGTTTCATCAACCAATTGCCTGGATTTAATAAATAAGAAGACATGTATAGAAAGCTTGAAATGTCTACTTTTAAACAGAACAATTCAAAACGAAAGAAAACTGTTCTCTGCTAATGTCTTTCGTATGAAATGTGCATTTCTCTCCGGCGCGTTCACTACTGCGAAGATCGCGAGTCACCATCTTGACTTCATCTTTGCAGCCGACACTGACACAGAAAACACTTGTTTATTAGTAAACAATTAAAATGTCTCCTGCTATATTTTACATATTCATAATCATTAATTTTGCCGGTTCGTTGTGACAGCTTTTAGGTGCTTTATTGGCAGCGCCACCCGTACATGTTACATGAACACATCAGCACCGAAAACATGGAGTTTTTTTTCTTTTGGGGGGCATTTTGTTTGTGTTCAGGCTTTCTCAGTTGTCTTTAGGCGCGATGTTACGAGGACGCTGCTAATAAAGTTGCGAGTAGGCCTACACATTGGATTCACGTTTATTATTATATTTAAAAAATACCCCAGTTTTTATGACGGTCATATCATTTTATTTTGTTGTGTTTATCCGCCACACCTTAAAGGCCAGTCCGTGAAAATATTGTCTGATGTTAAACCAGTCCATGGCGCAAAAAAGGTTGGGGACCGCTGCTCTATATTGATTAATCAGTGTTTGTATCCGAACTCCAAACTCTTACCTCAGTACTTCTGTGATAATTTGAATGATTGCAAGACAGAAATGATGATTCTGTGTGGGTGTTTGAATCGAGATCGCGATCTTTTATTGATTAATCGTGCAGCTGTACTGAGTGCTGTGGATTATTATTCGCCCACTGAGCGCCATGTGGAATAAATGTGATAGATCAGTGCGTATGAAGACACTGGCGAGCCGTGATCTCTGACGGGACGATCTCAGAGCTTTATGCACAGTCATCCACTGGGAAATCTCCAAAATCACCATGATCAAGCCGTTCAGAGAGGAGAGGGAGATTTGAGACGGATGTAATGAGGAATCTGCCGGTCTTGATTTTGTTTACAGACAGAAATGAATAAAATTAATAATAATCAATGCAATAGTAATTTAAAAATAATAAAAAGTATCTTTTATAGTCACTAGCTTGTGTAGAAGTGTGTGTGTCGGCATGAAGTCTGCGCCGGCTGCAAGAAAACCCTTACTGATAATACTCTTACAACTCTAACTAAAGGCTTTCTTAACTTTAAGTGTTTGTTGCAACTGGACGCTGGTCATTTGTGCAGTTTTTTTCTGCCCACTTAGACAGAAAGAGCTCGCCTGATGCTCGTGTAAAATCACCAGTCGCTGTTTATCTACTTAGTGGGTGCTTCTCAATTCTTATTTGTGCATCCTCGTTTCCTCTCCTCGCTTCCTTTCCTCGCGTCTCAGCTCCGCCCCCTGTAGGATGCGAGGGAAGGCTGCAAGGAAAAGACGCGAGGACGGAGGGATCGAATGTAACTTTTTTTTATACATTGGAATCCTTGATCACTCGAGCGTCACTTCATCGCGTCATCAGCAGCGCTCAAAGGATCTGCCCTTATGTTGTTGAAGTTTGTTTATTTAAGAAATTCATAATAAATAATAATAAAGCAAGATACCCTGTTGAAATATGTGAGATGTGTGGTTTATATAAACTGCAAAGGTAAAGTATAAATTGAAATGATTGTTACCGATGTGAAGGGGGAGGAGAATTTAGACGTGCGTCACGTTTACGTCGTTAAAACTCTTCCGCATAGGATCCACCTGTGTATCCTCGCTCATGACTCCTCAGGAAGCCTCCTAACTCCTCGATCCTCGACTCCTCACGGTGCAATTAGAGAATTGAGATGTCCTTCAAGATGGCTGAGCTCGATCGGTTTCCGGGTCATAGGATGGAGGACGGAGGAGAGAGGAGACGAGGAGGGATATTGAGAAGCACCCAGTGTCTCAAACGAATCTTTCCAAGATCTGACGTCATGAACGTCACAAATGTTGCCCTTCTGTAGTGTTGAAAATCTAGTTATGCCTTTTGTGATGTTGGTCAAATTGACCCTATAGTAATTTTTCATAGAGTCCACCAGTTTTTATTGTAACTTTGCTGTATTTCAAAGTGTTAAAGTGCATGGAAATTTGGTGAATTGCCTGGAAAACCAATTGGGATCGATTTGACATCAACGCAATCAATGCAACAATAATTAGTGCAGCCTTTCCAAACACATCTGTCGAAATTGATCCTAAATGAGAAAAATTCACAACATTTCAACGAGTAATGTATTGTTTGACTAGTGATTCAAAGGGTTATAAATCGTTGTGGGTCAGATTGACGTGCAACACAATAGAAGGGTTTTAATGACCATGAAGTATGAGATGTGCAGGAGGATCATGTTATGCATATTCCTTTAAAGATTGTACTGTGCGTTTATCAATGCATCAAAAAACTCACTTTCCTTTGTATTACTTTCACCAGACGAACCTGTTAGACGACATCAGACGCTTGACTCAGATTCACTGAACCGTTTAACCAAAACGGCAATGTGAGAGAAGTGTTCAAGTGCAGGGGATTGTGGGTACACTGAATAAAATGCTGGCGTAGAAACTATTTTCACTCAGTAAATGCTAGGATATTTCACAGTTAAATGCAAAATATAAAAAAATTGAGAGACTGAAATAGTATTTTCTCCAATAATTTGTTTTATTTACAACATTTTAAAAAAAAAATATATTTTTTTAGTTGTCGTCTCTGCAGGTTGAGCTGATGAGACACAACGAGGGATGAATTAGTGTGAAATTTCCCCGAGAGCTGTAATTGAATAACACAGTCAGTCTGTCATGTGCTTCAGTCTTAAGTGGACCCTAATATGAACTGCAACAGCCATTACCATAATCATGCATGTTTCTTCTGAATAGAGCGACTGGAGCTGTCTTGTGTCCGCGGTCTCCTTCACAGGGACACACACACCATGAGCTAATGATGAGCTGTCAGTATTTATGCTCCGTCAGCTCAGAGAAAGAGTGTGTGCCTTTGGCCGTCAGCGCTGGATCTGTGTCAGATCTCACAGCGTTTAACCTTTGATGAGCGGCAGTGTTGATCCACACGTTTACGCCGAGAAGCAGAGAACGCCATTCAGAACCAGGGTATTTTCTGGGTCAAAATGGTCTTCGATGGTGGCGAACGAGCATGTTCATCCCCACACACAGTACAAAGTACACCCATGTGAACTATACGACTTAAGGTCCTCCTGTAGTCAATCATTTCCCCTTAAAACTCATCTTTGATCACCAAAATGACATATTTCAATGTGATTTAAGTCTTAAAGTATCTTAAATGTAACTCGACACCCTCGCTCATTTAGTATTCGCGGTTCTATGAATATGCAGATGAGCCCCGCCTCCACTCACTCACTCAGCTCAGAAATCCACTGGTTGACGATCACACGTTGATCTGATTGGTTACAAGGTAGTTTGTGACGTCAGAAACACCAGCGATTTCAAAGCGTGTTTTTGAGACTGTCTTTGGTTCACTGCAGTTTTAAGGAGGAAATACTCAGCAATGCTGTCGACTTATGAACTTACACATGGTTTGTCTTAAAGCGGATTAAAAACATAGATAGTTTGATTTTCACCACAGGGGACTTTAATGCACAGATGCGTGACATACAGTATCAGATATTTTTGTTCCGTCCATTGTTTTATCTTTTTCTGAATTTGTTTTAATTCCTTCAATTCTTTTTTTATTTTTTAACTAAATTCCGCTTAACTGAGGTTTACTGTTAACATAAAAATATGATATTCTTTAAAAATATTATTATTATTATTATTATTTTAAGTACATTTTGCTGTATAGTAGTAATAATTTGAACTTTTATTTTGGCAGGTTTTCATGAAGATCGTTCAGTATCTGTGTGTATATGATATAACAGCATAGTTATAGTACATAGTTAGCTGAATACTGAATATGTGTGAATATGCAAATGTGGGAGGTCAAATATTAATGAGCCCATGGTTTAGACATCAAACATGGTTTAGCGGATGCTTTAAAGCACTGTTTTTAGTCTCTTCTGGTTCTTTAAGTGCTGATTGGCCGAGCGCTTGAATGAGTTTCACTCATTTACAGACAGGAATGATTGGTTTGCACATATCTCTGAACACAAACACACGTGTTCTGCTTATTTTTGGAGTCGATGTTTGTGTGGATCGTGGCGGTGGGAAACGCGAAGCCAAGAGGAAGAGAACGTGACATGCTTTCTCTGAACCGGTTTTATTTTGCACCGGCTGTCTCTCTGAAGAGTGTGTTAGTGTTGTGTTTCAGGGCCGGGTGTGTTTTCATAAAGCGCTCGGTGAAATGGACACCGTTTGTGTCTAATATCATTAAAGGGGAAGCGCTGAGGACTCGTCTTGTCTTCAGAGAGAGGATGTCAGTAGTTTCGTTCGTGTTCTTGCTGAGTTTTACTAAGTTTACGTGGTTAAAACTGATTACTTTTGATGATCCAAGAATAGCTTGTGTTTGCAAATCATTTGAATTCTTTATTAAGGACATTTTAAAATGATGTGTATCTGGCAAAAACTGTTCACAGGCAAAAAGTATTAATAATGGATAATGCACATTATAGATAAGGTGTTTTTGTTTTGTAATTATTGTGTTAGTTGATTTTCAGCTATAATTTCAATAATTGGCATCCATGTTTTCCTTAAATATTTTTAATAATAATAAATATAAGAATAATAATTTTATTATGATTGTCATAACATTATTATTCATTTTCATTGTTAATATATTAATATAATTGTATTATTATTTATTTATTTATTTATTTATTTTTATTATTAGTAGTAATAGTAGTATATGTCATGTTAATATAACATTTGTTATTCATTTTTATTGATTATTGGTATTTTTTAAATGATGATTATAATTAATAATATTATTTTTAATATATTTATTTAAATCATATATTTATTAATAGATAATTTGTGTTTTTATCATATTGCTTTAGTCAGCACTTTTCTGAAGCAGTCAGTGTTACTGTGTGTTACAGATATTGTCTGACGGTTGAGCGTCTCTAGTGAAGTGACTTCTTGTTTTAGTTTCTCACATCTGTGTGAGATGAGTCATTATTAGAGAACAATGCAGATGTGTAACGAGCGTTTGAGAGTTGATCATTGACGGTCATTAGATGAACTCGAGCGAGGTCAGGGTCACACAGGTAAATGATGTCTTTGTGCAGACTGTGATACAGCACAGAGGGTGTGTGTGTGTGTGTCACAGTCGAATCCTTCTCTAAACTTGCTGCAGTGTCACACCAGGGAATTCCAGGCATCTCTGGAACGCTGGGAGGCTCTCGTACACACACACACACACACACACACACACACACACCCCCTCTATATGCAAGTACACAGACCAATGCATTGCAAGCGCGCGTTCTCGTCGGGTTTCCTTCAGAACTGTCCGTGGTTGTAGTTACATCTGTCACGTCGTGTGTTATTTAGCATGTGTGACTGTGAGCATCAGCAGAAAAAAGCAGAAGTTCGTGAAGGAAACAGAACCAGAGCTGGAATATGAAGAGACTGTAGTTGAGCTGCATAAATGCAAGGCTTCGGTAATTAGGGCATGTGAAACACATTTTTCAAACTCTATTTTCTCCCCAAATTTTAGTTTTTCCATTTACATTTTTCTGGATTACTTTTTTGATTATGAAACATAAAGTTATTAAAAGTTTAAAGGGCACCTATTATGCAAAATTCACTTTTACATGGTGTTTGAACATAAATGTGTGTTAACATTGTGTGAGCAAAACCACCTTAGAATGATAAAAATCTTTTTTACTATCTCAATAAATCATAAGCACTGTCTCAGAACGCCCTGTTCTAGATTGCTCTCACTGTGACGTAGAATTGCGCTAAGCCCCACCGACGTGGTTTGATTGACAATCTGGTTTTGGCATAGACCCCGCCCTCGGTGATCTGTACACCATCAACGACAGCCGGTAATGTCTCCTAAGAAGAGTAACGTTAGGTGTTCTGTTGTGGGATGTAAGAATGGACATAGTCTTCACTCTTCACTGACATCAGCCACTGAAAACGCAGCGGATGGATTTTATTTATGAAGAAAAGGCGCCACTTAAATTTCCTAAATACGTTTATGTTTGAGCGAATCATTTTCTCTAAACTTTACTTTATTTAATTACTTATTACTTATTACTAATTACTAATTTTAATTACTTTATCTTCTCACATTTGCCACATAAGCACCTGTACGACAAGTAATGTCAACATGACGCAACAGCACCCCTGGCATAAATATAATTTCGTTTGTATTTAAGAAAAAAATAAATAAATAAACGTTTGTACTTAGCAAACGTTATCACAGTATTTGTGTGTGTGTAGTTTCAAAAAATTGCGCGAATGTTATCACAATTCGTGTGTGTGTTGCACATCCATAATTGCAAAGGGGATGCGATTAAAACTCTATATTAAGTACATAAATGTATCAAATAATCGTTCTGAGACGTTTAATCCATTTTCTTTCGTGTTTATTCTGTGCCGGACTCTCTTCATCATCTGGGTCCAGCAGGGCGGGGATAAGCAGCTCATTTACATTTAAGGTGGTACACACCAAAACAGCTCTTTTTAAAACAGGCCTCAAAAATGACATTTTCAAATGGTTATAATAAATTAACTGTGGGGTATTTTGTGCTGAAACTTCATAAATGCATTCTGGAGACACCCAAGACCAATATTACATCTTGTAAAAAGGGGCATAAAAGGTGCCCTTTAACAAAAAGAACTTTA